>NC_081407.1:886906475-887206753 GCF_030272615.1 Cryptomeria japonica | reverse complement strand
GCATTTACAACCGACGGGACCGAGAGTTGGATGTGTTGCAGAAGTCAAGATCAAATTGTAGCTAGTTGTTTGTTTAACGTAGTGATTGAGTGAAGTGACTAAGATCTGGTCTGGTTTCAAGAATGATCTATCTTGTGTAAGACGTTATCTAGGTTAACTTAGGTTTGATAAGATGTTGTTTGAACTAGCTGAGAGATGATCGACAAAATCATGCAATGCAACGACAGGGGTACACTATCAAGGTTGTTTATGTTTAGGAGGATGAAAACTAGTTTTAGGCTCGTTGTAGAATGTTTTAGGCAATTTTGACTATTCTGGACTGCCAAAATCAGAGATTCGTACGACATGATTTCCAGGACGGGACGACAGTATAAATTTTTTAGGAAAATGACAGTACTATTTCGTACGAGTTGCTGCCTAATACCGTATGACAGATGGGTATGTTTGAAATGACAAACTGATAAATGCAAGGGTTTATCGTATGACACATGATTCATGATAAAATGACAGTTCTCAAACCCAGACGACAGACAATCAGGTCTCGTATGACACATAATGCAGGCTCAAAAGACAGACTGTTAGGATTGATGGAATCTCATACGACAGAAGATATGTAGCAGAATGATAAAACATAAGGCTCGTATGATTGTGTCTGGACAAACATTAAATGTTGAGTTTTCGATGACTGAGTATGGCCAATTTTTGATATAGGACTAATTTTCAATTACCGACGAACACTAGTTTTTGACACTGACAAAGTTTATCACTGAGTTATTTGGTATTATTTTCTCCAATTTTGGTATTCCAGTTTTAGTTTCAGGGATGAAAACACAGAAAAAATGCAATACGAATAATAACTTCAATCGCAACATGCAAACCCTATGGAAGTTGGCTTAGAGAAGAAAACCTTTGTTTTCTGACTTAGGTACACACCCAATAGCTAATCAGAATATGGCCACTGAGTCTCACGCACTGGATTCTCAATGCCGTATTAGTTGACTCCAAACGCTAATGGGGGCACGATATGGCAAGTGTCTTGGGAGAGTTACTATCTCTCTTGAACAAAGATTATCAACCTTTCAGAGGTGAATCGGGTAGCTTCTAATTTGAATTGGAACTAGTAAGGGGTCCGTTCGACGAGTCGAGGTATAAACTCAATTAAGAGGTCTCTCAGCCTTGAAAACCAAGGTTTAATATACCCGAAGGTACAAAGGAGAGCTATTCCCGAGCACTACTGTTGACTTGATTTTCATCAAATCACGTTTATTTTATAGTGGGTTAGAGTACTTGGCATTTAGTCATTCCCACTTAGGTCGTTCCCCTCTCATCGACCATAATGGCTTTAAGAGTTATTAGCTCCTCGGGAGGGCAAACCCGCTAAAGATATGCAAATCTCAAACTTAAAGAAAATGCCTCAAGGGTTTGTATTTTTTTATTGTTTATACAGACAAGAGCATATGCTCATACCTCTCAAAATTTTCTTAAAACACGAAATATAGATTTGTTCTTTAACCAGATAGCAAGTTAGGTGCCTAAAAATGAATTTAAAGAATACACGATGTTTAGTTGATTCTCTTTAGGCAACCTGCAAAAACAACGTATCAGTAGTCATGTTGTTTTTATTCTTTGACAGGCATATGTTTGATTGATAAATTATTTGACAAGCATCTTGCAAGAAACTGGTTAGGCTGTGAAAATATCAGGCAGACAGAAGGCGATCCAGGGTTAGCGTTAGCATAATCAAAATTGGACAGAAAAGCTGAAAAGTGAAACTTGTTTTATCCCAACAGAATACAACATCTTATGACAATTATCATAGAGTAAAATGACAAAAGGCTTTTATCATACGAGTTAGAACTGAGCTTGAAATGACAGAAGACAAAATCAGATATTCAGAACAAAATTTCGTACAACACCCTTTTCTGATTTGTACGACAAATCAGAGGCTTCGACAGAATGTCGTACGATGTAGTAATACCACTCGTACGATATTTCACAGAGATTGTATAGACGAAAACCTGCAGGATTTAAAAAAATGATTTTGAGACCAAAAAAGTAGTCTTCTGCCCCACGGTGGGCGCAAAAAATGTGTGTGAAAAGTGGACCTGTATCTGTAAGCTGAAATACACAACACTTCAATTAAGTCTTTAGATGCATGGTTAGTAAATCAATAATTAATGAATAATAAACCATTACAAAGTGACCCATTGCCTTCTAGTAGATGCAAGTTTAGATTGCTCTCAGATTGCTAAGCTATCCAGTGACTAGACAACACCTAAACAAAGGATTTTTAAATCTATATGAGCATGAATATGAGCTAAATGGATGCAAGATTTAAGCTAGATATGCAAGGTTAATCTAACATGATTTAAGTAATATATGAATATTTAAGCTAAATGATTTAAGCAATATGAAATAACTAATATGCAATATCTCAATGCAAATTCTCAATGAACCTAGAGCAAAAACAACATAATAACAATATATTCTCCAGGATTTTTGAATGAGAGATGAGAGCCCGAATTTATAGAAAATTCAGAAAGAAACCAAAGGCTGAGATCAAATGATGATGAGCGGTCAAGATTTTCCAAGAGGAAGTACAATCCAGGTGAATTGATGTGATTGGATGCTTTTCTCAGTTTTAAAGGAAATTGAACTAAAATTAAGATAAAATCAGGAAAAAACTGATTTATTCTCTATTTCATTCAATTTTAATATTTAATTGTTTTAATTGCTTTCTTTGAGATTATTTATCAATTTTTAATTTGTTTTTCAAGATTATCTCCAATTGATTTCTTTTCTCAAATTTTAATTCTTTTTTGTCAATTAATTCCTTTTTTGATTTATTTCCTTTTTTGAAGATTTGTGCTCATAATTTCCAATTCCTCTTTCTTGATTTGTTTCCTTTTTTGAAGATTTATGGCAATTTTTATTTATTTTTCAGATTAATTCCTCTTCTTGGTGATTTAATGGCAAATTAATTTATTTAATTAAATATGAAAAAGATATTTAATTAAAATAAATAAGATAATTGTTTAAAATGATTTACTTGGAATGATTTAATTAATTAAATAAATATTTAATTAATATTGAGTGATTAATTTTGTCATGTGACATTGATGATTAAAGAATTAATTAATGTGCTCAAGATTGATTTAATTGCCTTTTGTTAGGACCTTGGTGACGTTGTCGAGATTAGGGGCTCATGGTTTAGATGACCATTTTTAGGGTATTACAACACCCTCAAACCCAAATACCTCCTCTATTGCTTCCTTAGATAGATGCACAAATGGATTTCCTTGCAAATCACATATGGCTTTGAGGTCTGGATTATAATATTTGGCCAAAATCTTGACCAAGTCCACATTCACAAATACATTTGGAACAACTATTTTCCCTAAGTTCATTCTCTAGGGGTTAGATATGGATTCATGTTTGGTTGTCCTTTGGTAATGAAAGAGGAACAATTCATAACCCCGAATGTTAGTCCATACATCCCCTACTTCCTGACATTTATCTTTGAATTTATTGGCACTAGGGTCCAATTGGACTGATCTCCTAGCTTTTATTCCTAAACCAGGGAGTTGGTCAATTAAATCTTGACACAGTCTTTGTTCTTTAGCTACTTCTCCTAATTCAACAACCTCTGATTGTTTTGGAGGCTTATCCTTCTGTGTTTTTTATTTCTTGGCTCTAGTTTTACTAGTTTCCCCCTTTTGTTTCTTTCCCTTAGATGTGATAGGGCTATCCATTCTTAGAATGCAAATTGAAATGAATTTTGCAGAGTTACAAAAGAAAACCACAATTCCTTACTTGTCACTGCCTGAGTATTCTGGTTTGTTCTTTTGCCTTAACTGCTCAGGATAGCTCGCTAGTATGCTTAAGGCTGAAATGTCTACAATTAATTTTTATATAATGTTTCTTTTGTGCGACATTAATGTTGTCTATGACAATTACTGCCTCAATGAATTATAAAAATCAAACTATTCGACCGATGTGACAATTTCCTTTTTCAGTGTGACACTATGTGCTTGCATATCGCCAAGACTTTGAGTTATATGTTGTCGATGGGGAATGTCTTTTGGTCATCTCCCTTTGATTCGGGCTGATCTTTTCGATCATTTGGTGCCCTTTCAATTCAATATGCCTTTCTTATCGAGGAGAACTTTCTCCGATCCCTTCTATCCCTTGGACTTCATCTCCTTATGGCCATTGCTGAGAGTTACAACGATCGATTATCATCGGTGGGACATTAGTTGTCGGGGTTACACAAGAAACCTTTGGCCAAAGATTATTTTCTTACCGATATGAATATAGAGCCTTTCGTTATTTTTCCTTATCCATGTGACCTCTCAAGTCGGCTTGACTCCAGATATTTCTTCTCAATTTGAGTAAGTCTGGCTGATGAAAGTAGTCTTCCATTTTACCTTTTCGGGGTGACAAACAAACCTCTTGTTGATATATTTAACTTCCTCCTCTGTCGGGGTGACCTTCTTAATCAGTTTGTCTTTCGTGGTTTCATCCCGATAGTATTGGTTTCGCCGATCTACTTAGCTCATTTAGTTATTCATATAGGGGCAAGTCAACCCGATATGTCTCCATGTAGTTCCATCAGAATGACTTCTATCGTTTGGCTGACTTCTGGGGTCTCACCCCGACTTCATGACTCCTACTGATGTCAAAATCATCGACCAAACTCTTTCCGATAGTTTTGTACCTGTGGATGTATATCGATGTAACATATGACATCGAGTTGATTTATCCATGCTCATTCCAATGATAGTTATCATGCCAATGCAGTTTGTCCATCTACTCATCGGTATGTCTCTTTCTAATGACAATGCAAGTCCTCTTTTCACAACAGGATCTCTTATCGGTGTAACTCGATGGTGTCTTCTTGAAAAGTGCCTATGATGCCAATTTGAAGAACATTAGTCTGATCGGGATGACTTAGTGGGGTCTTGTTGATTTACTTGTTTTGAGGTTTTTTGCTAAAATGAAATGTTGGGCTTATACATTATATAAATTTCTTGTATTTTGATAACTTTAGATGTATTTAGGAAACACTACTGAGGTCTATGGGGATCAACGTGCATAATAATGGGGATTCTAAGCCTATATGACAATCTTTACATAGGGAGACCACTTTATTTTTTCTAGGTGCTAACATACAGGAGGATTACATCAAATATGTCATCAATGACAAAGTACAAAGAGGTGTGGCACTTTATTTTAGTGTGTTACAACATAGCTCATGCAAGAGAATACAACATAACATAGTGCAAATCTAGAAACAAAAGATGATGCCACCAAAGAGATTCCCTATAGAATACTGCAGATGGAGATGCCTTCGGTTGGTACAATGCCAAAAAAAATGTAGGAACTATTGGCCCCCCTCGGCTGTCGGTTGGAAGATGCTGCAAACAGGTATGAAGGTAGACAAAAAAACTTTGTATTCCCAATTTCTCTTATTTCATGACAATTTTTTTTTAAACTTAATTAAAAATTTTATTAAAAACATTTATTAAAAACCCCATTAAAAATCTCTATTAAAAAATAATTAAAAAAAACTAAATTTTTATTTTTTATTTTTGATAATTATTGAAAAAAAACTTTATTTAAAAATAAAGAAAAAAAAACACCCATTTTTTGTATTTATTTTCATTAAAAAAAACTTTATTACCAATTAAATATATAATTTTATTTAAAAAACTATTTTTAATAAAAAATTATTAAAAACATTAATAATAAAAAAATATTATTAAAAAGGTTATTAAAAAAATTAATTTAAAGTTTTTGTTAAAAAACATTTAAAAAATCTATTTAAAAAATTTATTAAAAAAAGGGGCCCCTAAGGGTCGCAGGGACAACTTGCGACACTCGCAGGTTTCCCTATGGTGGCAAGGGGTACCACCCTTGCCATGACCTCGGGCATGGTAGGTGTGGTACACTTGCCATGCAGGTGGCCTGTGGGCTTCAGGGCGCGACAGGTCCTTGCGTACTGCAGGTCTATTGTGTACTTGCGATAGTCGCAGGTATAAACTTGAGTTAATAATAATAATAATTTTTTAATTTTTTTTCTCGAAAACAAAACAAAACACCCCCCAAAATTTATAAAAAACTTTTGATTTTATTTTTTTAAATAAAATTTTAAATTTATATTTTCTGAAAATTAAAAAAATAGAAAATAAAAAATGTACCATCACTTTTGGTGCAAGTTTGTATGGTACCCAGGGGAGATTTCTTTTAGCTCCAGATGACGATGTTTGATTTGGGCAAATGAACAGGCGATCTTGGGGTTTTTGGGCCTTCTTAGTACGATGGTAATGTTGGATTTTTCCTAAAGTGCTCCAAAATTGTAGATCCCTCTTGGGTTAGGTAACCACCCTCCACCTTCAAATGGCTCTAGATTTGGCCTCCGATGTCAGGTTTGGATGAAACACAATGTGATTCTGACTTTCTAAAACCTCCTCAATCTAATGGTAACCTAAGATCTAACCCATCAAGCTCCAATAATAACCTACAATAGAAAGATCCAAAATATAAAACCCTAAATTGCATCAAAATTCTCTCAAATGGTAAACCAAAGGCACTCTAATGGCTCTGATACCATATGAGAATTTGCCTATAGCAACCCAAAATCTAGAGGCAATGGAGAGTACAAAAACAAGAGAGAAAAAAATAAACAAGAACGAATTGTATTCTCATCAAGATGCAAAATGCCCAACTAGATTAACCAACTACAATATACATGAGCCTTCTTATAAAGGCAAGGCCATAGGGAAATGAGAGCACACAATCATGACATGTGGCTCAATAAAATGCAAGGGTAGGTAGGATAAACAATAGATAATTTCACTAAATGTGGATCACACATCGAAGGTGGAATTTCTCCTACAATCATATTCCCTAGATATGCAATTCCCTAAGTGTCTCATATGCAAATTACTATAAAATGCATCATCCTAAGTCAACTTAAGCAAAGTGTAATTACATGAGACATAAATTACACTAACAAGCCCTAACATGAACCATAGTTGTAACCCTAATCATAACCATGATGTAAATTCTAACCCTAACCCTAACCCTATCCCTAAACCTAACCTTAACCATGATATAAAACTTAACCATAATCTTAAACCCAACCCCAACCCCAACCCCAACCCCAACCCCAACCATGATCTAAACCATAACCCTAAACCCTAACCCTATTCATAATCATAATTGTAACCGAACCATAACCCTAAACCCTAACCCCCTAACCCTAACAATAATCCTTAGCCCTAACCCTAAAACCTAACCCAAACCATAATCATGGTCATAAACCTAAACCTTAACCCCAAACCAAACCTATTCCTGATCCTAACCATAAGTGTGATGTAGATTGTAACCCTAACCATGCACCCTAACCCTAAACATGATATAAACCTAACCCTAATCATATTCCTAACCATAATCCTAAGACATAACCCCAATCATAACCTTAACCCTAACAATGATGTAAACCCTAACCATAATCCTAACCTACTCCTTAACCCCAAACCTAACACTAATCTTAAGCATGATGTAAAAACTAATTCTAAATGCTAAGCCTAACCATAATTCTAATTTAAACCTTAACTGTAATCCTAAACCCTAACCTAACCATAACAATAGCTCTAACTGTAATCCTAATCCTAACCTACCTCTAATGCTAATCATAATTCTAAACCCTAACCCTGACCATAATATTATACTCTTAATATATTATTATTAAACAATAATAATATTTAAAATCGTGTAGTGAAATTATGATATCAATGCTATTAGGATACAACTAATAGCAAGTCAAATTATGATATAGTTTTTTAGTGCAACTCATTGACCCATGTATAATGAGTAGTGGTTCCTGATAACGATATCATAAACTAAGATTGAGATAGAGTAAGGGTTTTAATGTTATTATTAATACTACTGATGCCCTCCTAAATGGCACAAGGTTAGTCTATGATCAAAGAACACAAAACACACAAAACGTTAGAGTTAATCAATCAAAAACCAAACACATGAAGGCATTCCAAGAGAGATACTAAAAACACATGCTAATGAATCTAACTAAAGAAGTAAAGACAATGAGACATCTCCAACTATCTCTTAGCATGAGATTAGCTCCTTCTCCCTTGTTCCTCTCCTCTCCAAGTTCCAAAATAGTGTAGCTCTCAGCAGCTTTTTGCACTATGGATGCTTATGGAGGATTGAGATTTGTAGTATAGCTCCAAATATGAAATAAAAAGCTATTTTTATGCTAAAATGATGTATTTTAACCAAAAAGACAAAAGATTAGATTGTTTATGCTAAAATGCTCTCTAAAATGTCTATAGTCTAAATGCATACAAGTTTTCAGGATCTGGATTATGAAGGAATGGGCTCTATTTATAGGAAAAATGGAGCAATGGATGGCCAGGATTGAAAGGTTTAATCAAGGGTCAAGCTTGAAAGTTGGGGATCCATGTGCACAATTTGCACCAATGAAATGGTGACAAGTGTCAACATAGGGTTGGGTTGAAAGAAGAGGTTGGAGGCATTAAAGGCCTGAGAAGACCTCATGGTTATCTAAAGGCTAAGGGTCAAGTCTAAATTAGGATTACCCACTGGATTAGGAGTTAATGCAAGGATAAACCTTTGTGCAAATGATTAAGAGATAATCATGGTCAAAGCATTAAATGCTTGATGAGACCCTTGGGTTGGATAGAGGTTGAGTCAAAACAAATGTTTTAACCATGTGGGAGGGTTTGGGTTAACCATTAATGGTTATTGGAGACTTTGTGGATTAAGTGGTTGAAAGTTGGAAGCCTTTAATGGTTTTCAAAGACTTTGGGGTTTTTGGTGGTTGAAGGTTGAAAACCTTCAATGGTTATCCAAGACTTTGGGCCATTTGAGAAGTGACTCCATTTTGCTTAGGAATGTGACAATAATTAGGGGATGGATTAAGTTAATTAGGAAGGGGTTAGAAGAATCTAGAAGGGGATTAGATTTTGCAAGTGGATTTGGTGGGTGAGAGAAAATAGGATTTTATTAAAATAAAAATTCATTTATTTCAAAATGTGTGCAAGTTGCATTTGTAGGAAAATGCAAGTGGGGTGGGGATAATGATTTAAATAAATGTTTTATTTAATTTATTTAAAAGAGGAAAAGGGGGATTTAATTAAATAAATAGATTTTATTTATTTAATTGATTTGTATTTGGTTTAATGAATTAATTAAAATAAATTGAGTAATTTATTTAATTAATAGAAGAATGTTTGGGGATGATTTAATTAAATATTAATTTAATTAATTGGTGGCTAGTGGATTTTTAATCAAATAAATACGAAATATTCATTTAATTAAAATGGACAGATTTATGTGACTACATTTGCCCCTCTTTGAGACGGTGCGGTTTATCGCGTCGTTTCAAAGAAAGAAAAAATGGTGTGAAGAAATGCTCCATAAAATGTGAATTTTATGGGTGGTATGCCCCCTCGAGAGATGGGCCGAAAAATTTCGAAAAATCGGGCGATTTCTCGAAAAAGAACGAAAATTGGCAGGGTGGTAGAAGAAAAGAAGTTAGGCATACTGGTGAAAAATAGAAGAAATTGGGGGAAACAGGGAGAAATGGGAGGCTCAGGAAGTTCACGGGGACCACGGCGATGAGTAGGGCGAAGTTACGGTGACAGCGGGGGGTATAAATGGGGTGAAAGGGGTGAAAATAAGATCATTTGTGACCGCGACTAGTTTGAAAACTTGAGCTCTGACAGTGACATTTGGAGGAGCAAGGAGGAGCTACGATGCCGTTTCCGATCACCGAGCACCGATTTGAGCGAGTGCGACGATTCCAGCGCCCAGCTGACTATGGACCAGCGGTACGCCAATTCGAAAACTTTCTTTTCATGCATTTTTAATATGTTTTTAGTTGAGTCCAAGTCAAGTCGGAGCAAGAGCGCTGGAACTATGTTTTTAGCGCTTTTGCTCCATGAAGTAGCGCTATTGTGCCGCAATAGCGCTTTTGTAAGGTAGTTTGAGTGCTTTTGCTATTAATTAGCGCTTTTGTATGCAAGTTTTAGTGCATTTGGCAAATTAGTGCTATCGTAGGGTTAATTGAGCGCTATTGGCGCGGAATAGCGCTATTGTATAACAGTTTTAGCGCTTTTGGTTTTGTAGCGCTATTGTAGAGCTTTTTGAGCGCTATTGTTGGTTGTTGTAGTGCTTTTGTGTATAACTAGCGCTATTGTAGATAAAATAACGCTTTTGCCTTAGGATAACGAGATGCCCCAGTTTCAGACAAAATAAATCTCCGGATGACTAACGATTGATGGATGGCGAGGTGCAGTGGGAGTTGTTTTGAACCATAGCAGCTTGATGAGACTTAGGTCATTTGTTAGGATAAATGTCTGTTGAAGTCTAGGCGGCCATGATTGCTTACCTGTTGAGACCCGAAGATACTTGATCAAAGTATCTGATGATAGTCTAGGTTTAAACTTAAGAAAGTTTGATAACAAAACAACTGATGGGGATTGTGATGAATGTCGATGTGCAGGAGGATCTGCGCGTGTTGCAGTTACGTGAGCGCCACCCCGCGACACAGGGATTGCGGGATCGATTGACACAGATAGAGATTGATTGTATTGCGGCTATTGGCCTCTACGAGGTGATGCATATGCCTGTGATTCGGATGAATCACGGCCTGATCACAGCATTGGCAGAGCGATGGTACAGTGAGACGTGCACGTTCCATCTGGCCCAGGGCGAGATGACAGTGACTTTAGAGGACGTGTGGAGTATCCTTCGAATTCTGATTCGGGGGCAGCTGGTGACATATGATAGATCCTGGGGGACAGTGTCCTGTCAGCGGATATTTGATGAGGATGTATACATCGATGATGGCTCGATCGCATGGGAGGATATAGCGGCACTATATGAGCCCCTTCCAGCAGTATTGTCAGGGATCGTGGGAGGACTTCTGTGTCCAGACAGGCGGTCACATGGATTGGCGGTCGGGTGGGGACAGGTTATAGAGATGATGGTGACTGAGGGGACCCGATATGCCTGGGGGCCGTGCGTGTTAGCGCACATGTATCAGGAGTTACACGAGGTAGTGTACCGGGGGAGAGGTTCGCTTGCAGTAGGCATGACGCTGCTGCATGTGTGGGCATGGGAGCATCTACCAGTGACTCGACCAGTGAGTCTGAGATTCCGAGCCGTGGACCAGCCCTATATGTTTATGTATAGTGGTATGATGAGCCAGCCCCACTTGGGGAAGCTAGAGTGGTGGCGGCGGGCATTAGATGATTTGGATGTAGTGATCTGGCGGCCATACTTGGAGTGTGAGCCATGGGAGGATGATGCGGAGGCACTACCGTATTGCTTCATGACCCGATTCCTCATTGGGAGGACCTCGTATCATGTAGAGAGATAGGTGCCGGGACGGGTGATGAGGCAGTTTGAACGACAGCAGGGACTGCCGAGTGGATCAGGGGAGTATGCACGAGTGATCCGAGAGCGGTATGCATGGGGTCCAGTGTTACCGTATGATCAGGCACTGGCAGAGTTCCGGACACTGCAGGCGAGGCCATGGGACTTACGACCGAGGGTCATGGATGTAGGTGTGACAGCAGAGTATACACAGTATCGGGCGGTACACCCGATCCGACGGATATCAGACCCAGCTGAGCCGATCCCAGCGTTTGAGGATGAGAGGGGACGGGGACGAGGACGGAGAGCAGGAGGTCGAGGAGGAGGAGGAGGAGGAGGTGGAGATGGAGGTGGCGGAGGAGGTGGAGAGGGAGGTGGCGGAGGAGATGGAGGTGGAGATGGAGGAGGAGGTGGAGGAGGAGGAGGAGGATTGGGGATGCCGAGGCAGCGGAGAGGGAGAGGGGGACTACCTCTTCAGATATCACAGGGACCTTTGATGCAGGGAGGAGTGCAGCTGAGTGGGAGGGGGATGGAGAGAGAGATCCTGATGGCTACAGGTGCAGGGGAGGGTGGTGCAGGGGAGGGTGACACAGGTGCGGCAGCGATGGACATGGGAGAGGGAGCTACTGGGGATCTGCGGGAGCATATGATAGGTTATTTGCAGACCCGGGTAGAGAGATTAGAGGCGGAGGTAGCAGCGAGAGATGTGCAGCTATTTGCACATGAGTCAGAGCTGACAGTGGTGCTGCGGGAGAGAGATACTGCGGTGGAGAGATTGGCAGAGCTGCAGGAGAGAGTGCGGACTGGTGCACAGGGGCCTTCAGGGGAGATTATGAGGGAGATGCGGCGAGCACAGGCGGAGATAGAGTACTGGCATGGGTTATATGAGCAGGTGGTACCGATTAGCCAGCGAGCTCTCAGCTATTCACAGATGCGGCAGGCCAGATCCGAGTGATCGCAGAGGATGCAAAGCAGTGGGGGTGTGATGGGTCCTCTACGACAGGAGAGATCAGGGGATGCAGGAGGGAGTGGGGGTTCGATGAGGCCTCCACGGAGAGATGGATCAGGTGGTGCAGGTACCAGTGGTGGAGTAGGTAGGGGTGGTGGTGGTACAGCATCTGGTCAGAGCGGTATTTGAGAGAGCATTTTTGCATAGATGTATTGTATCATTGTCTATTTTTGGACTATATCTTGGATGGCTCTTTGGTAGCCAATTTTTGTAGACTTCATTGTACTCTGATATATGAGATGATATATATGAGGAGATCCCATATTGTGATGATTATGCATGTGATTATGTATGGATGTTTATGCATGATGATGATTTATTGCTTAGATGTATATGTGTATATGTATGCATTTGATGAGATGTTTCTTTTATGCATGTTTTTATGATGATTTATGATGTTGTATACTGACATATGAATGCAGGTTTATATGTGTATGATTTGTTTGATTTGTGATGTAATGCTTTATGTATGGAATGCCATGATGATATATGCTTATGCTTTGATGTATGAACAGGATTTATGGTGTTTCCTATTGCGATGCATTGATAAGATGATTTATGTGACGATGTTTGAATGAATGATGTTATGTATGAATATGCATCTAGATGTGTTTTTAGATAAATGTAATATGGATAAACAAAATGTTTAAGTGTAAATGTTTATATGATAAACAAAATGTTAAATGAATGCATATGGATAAACAAAATGTAAAGTACAAATGTTTATATGATGATGCCGAAATGAATGCAGATGGATAAACAAATGTAAAGTACAAGTGTTTATTTATGATAATGTGTTTTAAATGAATGCATATGTAAAAGGGATACATGAGATGGTATAAACCAATGTTTTGTAAACAAATGGTGTTTTATGATTCTAAATGCGTTTTTAAATATGTTGGTAATGACAAATGATAATATGATAACTAATGGGGATAATAACTGCACCTTAATGTGATGATAATAAATGTAATGTGAAATGAATCCTAAAATGAGCATTATAAGATACTGTAGTAATGAATGAATGCATCTTTTTACTATAAAGAAATGAATGCAAATAATAAATAATGAAAAGGTTAATAAAATGATAATGGATAATTGATATGAAATGAATGCTTTTTTTAATGATGCAATACAACCAAAGACAATTTGATCCCATGAATGAATCTAATTATTTATGATTGATGAAAATGATTTTTAAATGAAAAGTAATGTCAATAATGAACTATATGCAATGTTTTTGAAAAATGACATGAATGGACGTAATGCAAGATGTACCTAAATGCAAGGATGATATGATCATGAGGAATGCAAGGTTTTTAAGACTTTGTATGATGCATTGATGATGTATCAGAGTACTCGGTCGTGATTGTATCCAAGACCAGTTTTTATTAGTCATTTGTGCATGTAAAAGCCTATATATGAATGAATGAGTGGATGGGTGATATGCAACGGAATGCAAGATATAAACAGATGAGGTGAAATGACGATCCATAGTGCTCTATTTTCATCATTGAGCTTTAAAATGTTGGAAGAGAATACAAGCATCTTGACACAATAATTCAAGATGACCTGAGTATTTCTTTCATGGATTTTAATATAGCAAGTTAATACAAACGACTTGATATAAGGGTCAAGTCGACCAGAGTATTGCTTGCGGAACAGACAAGGATTATCTCCTTTCGTGCATGACTTGGATCGTCCTCCTTGACCTTTAGGCTGATCAGATCCTGAGACAAGCTCATACCGTACTAAGAAAATAAAACCTTTATCCAATTTGGAGGAAGAGGAACCAAAGGATGAGCATTGTACCTGCAACCAAACAGCATATTTACATAAAGAATAAAGAATAAGGATCCTTGGTAATGGCTCATGCTCATATGGTCAAGGTATACGCTGTAGTCAGCAAGCCGTAGTGATCTATGACTGCATTTTGCATAAGATCACGTAGCTTAGTGAACTTCCCACGTAGACACCATTAGTACATGCCCCAGAACTTCATCGGAAATAATGCGCAAACGATACAAAACCATGCTAAAAGATCCTGATACAGATAAACGAACGATTTGTACTCACAAATCAACCAAGTATTTGATAGCTTAACATAATTTTCTTGTCAAAGAAAACGTCACTTTTGTCTTTGTTTTGGTAAGGAACGATGCATCCTTGTTTTTAAAGACAGTTTCTGATTTGTTGATGTGGATTGTGTGGTCGTTTGGTAAGTGGTCATTGTGTGAGTATTTTGTCAATGTTTATTTTGTATCTGATCGGATGAATATGTACAAGGTGTTGCCATGTTTTTGTGTGATTTTTGATGTTTTCTGATATTTTTGGATTTTGTATTGTTTTTGAATGTTTTTGGTATTTTGCGAGACATTTTTGAATGTTTTTGATATTTTCTGATGATTGCCTGAATGAAGAGCGTAATTACACATAAGACAATGTAGAATCCACTTCCATCACGAGGGTAAGGGTATTGCCCCCAGTTTGTAGACCTGACTATGAAAAGGTGGGATGCTAGACGCGTGGAGTACTTTCTTAATTGCAGATCAAATAACAAGCCATAGTTTGGATGGATGGATGTGTGTGTGCATGAATGTGATCGCAAGGAGCCTGAAAAGATACTGGAGCCATTGTTTTTACGAGTGGCGCCTGTTTGCCAGGTTTTCACCATCGCACTTACCCAAGGTGCCACCGGAGTGGTTGTTCACCATTTGGATGCATGATTTTTCTTTACTTTTTTGAATGTTTTTGGTATTTTTGATGTTTTTGTGAATGTTTTTGGTATTTTCTGGTATGCAGGGGAGCCTGATGCTCTGTACACCTTAGGTATAAAACCGTTTGAGGTGCATGCTATTGATTGGATCTGCGAGCGGTTCTCCTTCTGAAGTAGCCAACTGATATGCCCCGGACCCGAACACAGCAGTGACAACATATGGGCCCAGCCAGTTTGATTCAAACTTGCCCTGATGTTCTCTGTTTGGTTGGTTGCGAGGATTCTCTCGTAGAACAAGATCACCTACCTCAAATGTACGAGGTCTAACTCGGTGATTGTAGCTTCTGCTCATGCGCTGCTGATAGGCTTTGAGGTGATTGTATGCAGCTTGTCGTTTCTCATCAAGTAACTCTAAGTCCTGAAGATGGGATACTCTGTAGGTTTCATCATCGATGAGATTATGCAAGGAAACTCGTAATGATGGTATCTCAACCTCAATAGGTAAGATAGCTTCTGCACCATAGACCAATGAATAAGGAGTTGCACCTGTAGGGGTTCGAATGCTAGTTCGATATGCCCATAGCGCTGGATTTAATTGAACATGCCAATCACGGCCGGCATCATTGACTATCTTCTTTAGGATCCTCAGTATGTTTTTATTGGATGCTTCGGCCTGACCATTGCCTTGTGGGTAATAGGGAGTGGAAAAGCGGTGTTGGATATGAAATTTCTCACAAAGCTCACGGACATCCTGATTTTTGAAAGGAAGACCATTATCTGTGATGATGGACATGGGCACACCATACCGGCAGATGATGTAGTTGAGGATGAATGAGGCGATCTGCTTGCCGGTGACTTGGGTAAGTGGAACAGCTCCGATCCACTTGGTGAAATATTCGGTGGCGGTAATAATGAATTTATGGCCGTTGGATGAAGATGGATGAATCTTACCCACAAGGTCAAGGCCCCATTGACAGAAAGGCCATGGTGTCGTGATTGGTTGCAGTTCCTGGGCCGGTGCATGTATCAGGTCGCCATGAACTTGACATTTCTTGCATTTCCTGACAAAATAGTAGGAATCCTTTTCCATAGATGGCCAATAGTATCCAGCTCGCATGATCTTCTTGGCTAGTGATGGACCACTTGAGTGAGTCCCGCAAATTCCTTCATGTACCTCTTCCAAAGCCTTTGTTATCTCATCTTGTTCCAGACATCGAAGGAGAGTACCATCAGGACTACGTCGGTATAGGGTTTCGGCAATAATGGTATATCGAGCAGTTTGGCGAATGAAGGTTTTACGTTGGTTATTTGATTGGTTGGGAGGAAGGGTATGATCGCGAAGATAGGTGTAGAACTCACCGTACCATGGGGATTCGGAACCAACAAGGCGACATATCATTTCGGATTCGGGGATATCATAAGCGGGGATCCAAAGCTGTTCGACCAAGAACTCATAGCGTGTTGAATTCTGTGGAAGATCTAGGAGAGATGCGATAGTAGCCATAGCGTCAGTAGCTCGATTCTGATCTCTTGGTATCTGCTCAAAGGTGATAGTAGTAAATGATGTCTTTAGAGTGTCCACCATTTGCTTGTATGGCATGAGTTTATCATCCTTGGTTTGATATTCATCTGTTGCTTGTCGAATGACTAGTTGGGAGTCGCCATATACTTGCAGTTCTTGTAATTTCCATTGTACGGCTAACCTGAGTCCTGTGATCAAGGCCTCATACTCTGCTATGTTGTTGGTGCATGGAAATGTGAGCCTGTAAGACTTCGGGATGCTGTCACCTTGAGGTGTGATAAACAGAATGCCTGCCCCCGAGCCGTGCCTAGTGTATGAACCATCAAAATATAGCTTCCATGGTTGTGCTGTTGTGATCATGAATATCTCTTCATCTGGAAAATTGGAAATGAGAGGATGATCGCCTATGAGCGGTGCATCGGCCAACTGATCTGCAATGACCTGACCTTTGATAGCTTTACGGTCCACATATTCGATGTCAAATTCACTTAGAATCATCACCCACTTGGCCAAACGACCTGTCAATGCTGCATTGCTGAGTAAGTACTTGAGTGGATCAATCTTGGCGATGAGTTGTACCTTGTGTGTCAATAGATAGTGCCACAATTTAGTGGCTGCCAGGATTACTGCTAGGCAAGCTCGCTCAATAGGTGTGTAATTGAGTTCATAGCCAACCAGTGTGTGAGAGATGTAGTATACAACACACTCTTTTCCTTCTGCATTATGTTGTGCCAGTAGTACACCCAATGCTGTACTTGTTGCTGAGATATAAAGTAACAACGGTCTACTTGGATCTGGTGGTATCAACAATGGTGGATTCATGAGATAGTCTTTAAGTTCCTGAAATGCTTGCTGGCATTTGTCATCCCATTGAAAGCGGATGTTCTTGTGTAGCAGGTGTGTGAATGGGTGACACTTATCAGCCAATTGTGCAATGAATCTGCGGATGGATTGAAGCCGTCCTTGTAGTGTTCTTAGCTGACTGATATTCTTTGGAGGTGGCATGTCCATTATTGCCTTAACCTTTGCTGGATCGACCTCAATGCCTTTGCTTGAGACAATGTATCCTAGAAGTTTCCCGGAGGTTACTCCGAAGACACATTTCTTTGGGTTGAGTCGAACATGATATTGTTCTAGTCTATCAAAGATTTTATCTAAGATGTGGAGATGTCCTTCTCTAGTAAGTGATTTTGCTAGTAAATCATCCACATAATCTTCCATCATAGTATGCATCATGTCATGGAAGATGGTGGTCATTGCTCTTTGATAGGTTGCTCCTGCATTCTTTAGACCAAAAGGCATTACATTCCAGCAGTATGTGCCCCATGGACATGTGAAGGCTATCTTATGTTGGTCCTCTGGTGCGATCTTTATTTGATTGTATCCTGAAAAGCCATCCATGAGTGAAAGCATGGCATGTCCTGCTGTTAGATCCACTATGATGTCGATATTTGGTAGGGGGAAGTCATCCTTAGGACATGCCTTATTTAGGTCTCTGAAGTCTGTACAAATGCGGATGCCCCCTTTTGGTTTGCCGACAGGCACAATATTGGAGATCCATTCTGCATAATCAATTGGCCTAATGAAACCAACATCTAGGAGTTTCTTGAGTTCTGTTTTGACTAGCACTGCAATTTGAGGATGCATCTTACGAAGCTTCTGCTTGACAGGTTTGGCTCCTTCTGCTACGGTGAGGTGATGCATGACTAAATCAGGATCAAGCCCAGGCATGTCTGCATATGACCATGCAAAGTTGATCTGACGCTTCTGGAAGAACTCTATAAATTTAGGTTGTTCCTCTGGAGTGAGAAGGGATGCCAGATGTATAATATGAGGATTTTCAGGAGTCCCCACATTGTATTCTTTGGTTTCCTCGATAAGAATCGTTGATCGTTCCTGTTGTGTACTAGTAGGGAGGATGTCAAACCCTTCATCCTCAGGTGCCTCAGAGAGGTTTTCACCATTGGATACGCTCTTTCTTTTTACTTTTGTCGGATCAAACAGTGCCACAGTGTGGTTTTCACTGGAAGATCCATGTTTTATTGTTATATTTTTGCAGCTGAAGGGTTTGGCATCCGCCCCGAAGTATGCTGCGCTATTAAGTTCAATGGCGAATCCAGCTTTGTGATCCCCGCTTGGTAGATTATCCCTTAATTCCAAAAAGTCAATGATAGCCTCATCGTTCTGGAAGAGGTCAAGACATGGGGGATTTGGTTGGTTCCATTCGATGAGTTCAGGGTGGATAATGGGCATTACTTCATCGATTAGATTAAGTTCGTTAGAGGTATCAGTGAGGGTTAAGACAGTGTGGTGAAAGTCGTTGATGGTACTCTCCCTGTCAGAATCAGGCGTAGGATGAGACGTAGGGTCTGTGGAAGATGTTTCCAACTCAGGTACCCAAGTGGTCTTTATCTGTGCTTCTCCGTAAACAGGAATGTCTTTGCGTGGCGGAGGTGGTGATGTGTCTTCCTCATCTGAAGTGTTAAGCTGTACAGAATCAAATTCCCACTCATGTGAATCGGTCTCTGAATCACTTTCCAGCATCCGATTGCTATACCATACTGGGATGTCTTTGGAGTTGAACACGGCAGGTGTGATTGGTTCATGTATCTTTGTGATGATCGGTGCTGCAGGAACCGTGATGGGGTTTAAAGGATTTGTTACTGGAAGTATCGGCAGTGTTGATTTAGTGGCTTCTATTGGAACGACTGGTGCCATAGATGCTGCTGCGGGTTCTGAGATAGTTGCTGCTGCTAATGGTGCTGCTGATGGGATTACTGGTTCGTTTGGTGGGATGATTGGTATTGTAGATGGTTGTAGTGGGTTTATGAGCCTCGATGGGGCAGTGGGGATAGTGTTTGATGGTGCTTTGATTATGAAAGGTGTCCTCTTTGCAGTAGGCGGGCAAAATGATTTGCTAGGTTTTCCTTTGAATCTGAGTTTAGGAAGGATCTCTTTTTCAAAACCGAGGCCTGTATTACCTTTGGGCTTGAATTCCGGCAGCAGCGGTTCGTGTCGTCCTTGTTTGCAGTATCCCAAAGCACTCTGACCATCATATCCCATTCTTTGCATAATGAGGAGGCCTTTGCCATATTGTTCCGTAGGAAGTGTAACTTGCGGTTTGTCAGTGGTGATGGGATCTTTATAGATCCAGTCCGCTAGGTCCTCATCTTGTGTTTCTTCCTCTTGACTCTTTCCAAGGATGAAAGGCGTTAAGGCACATGCTGGCATGATTAGTGGTTGCTGGAGCAACTGCTGTGGTTTACCATGTGTTCTAGGAGAAGTGGGCATTTGTCCCACACAAAAGAGCTGACTCAAGTTGTATTCTCTCGGACCTTCCTCTGCTACTTTCATTTTAAGCTTTTCTTGCTTGGGTATAGGGGTGTTCGAACTGGCAAGAGAGGCGGGACTTACATATGATGTGGAGGAAATAGCTTCCCTATTATTAGGAACAGTAATCTCTAGTTGATGGCTGATATTATGGCAAAATGCAAAGGGATTTGCGTCGCCCAGGATTGTGACCTCTGCACCATTATGTGGGAACTTGATACATTGATGGTAGGTAGATGGCACAACTTGCATGGCATGTATCCAAGGTCTACCTAACAATAGATTATATGGCAGAGGAAGGTCCAGAACCTGACAAATGATATGCTTTACCACAGGGCCCACTCGGATTGGTAGTACCACAGCTCCTTTGGATGAACGCTCTGCATCATCATAGGCTTTGATGGTGATCTTCTTGCGAGGATCCACTGATTCTATTGCATATCCCAATGCTGTGACCAATTGTAGTGTGCAAATGTTTAGGCCTGCTCCATTATCGATCAAGACTCGCTTGATCCTGTGTTGGTTGACAAAGCCTTCAATGTGGAGTGAGGCGTTATGAGGATGCTGGAACGAAGAGTTGTCACTTTCGAAAAAAGTGAGACAAGGTGATGACTTTAGATTTCCAACCATGGCTTGAAATTGGTCCGTATTCAAGTTTGCAGGGACTGACGCCTCTTGGAGTGCTTGATCCAAGATAGTTTTATGAGATGGTGACAGGCGTAATAGCTCTAAAATGGATATAAGTGCAGGGGTTTTGTCTAATTGTTCCACAAGATTGTACTGCTTTGGGATGGAGGTGGTGCCTTGTGGAGCTGCCTTGATGGTAACTTTGTCGCGACGCGTAACAACATTGCAATTTGAGGTGGGATTTTTGAAGGTGATAGTTGCAATTTGTTCACTGGCATCATACAGGTGATTGACAGTGTAATTATATGCAGCTTGCGTATAATCAGTGGTATCAGGACCTCGTCTGGAAGTGGAAGGACCCCTTTGATCTTGCGATGGAAGTGGATTCTTGAACATCTGATGATCATTATTGGTTGTTTTTGGGTCATGCCCTTCATTTTCAATTTCTCCTCGGTCAATAAGATCCTGAATGAGATCTTTCAATCGATGACAATTACTTGTCTTGTGTCCTCTTCCTTGATGGAATTCACAATGTTCAGTATCTCTCCACCATGCCGGTTTGACCTGAGGCTCATAATTTGATAACTTAGGTAGAGTGATCAAATTCTGAGAAATGAGTTGTCGCATCACTGTTTCAATGGGTTCCCCTAAGGGAGTGTATGTGCGTTTTTGTTTTTGTGGACGGGGTCTTGGTTCATCATGAGATGTGATGCGACCTTGATTAGGAAGAACATTTGTGTTATTTTGAGGTGGAGGATTTTGTCCTGCAAACTGAACCATAGGTTGTGCATTTTGGATAGTCCGAGCATCCACAACTCCATCGTTGACGATATTTTTGTTCTTGTTCCAGAAGTTTGGTTTATCGCTATTGAAGCGCGGGCGAGGACCATCTTTTGGTTCATTAAAGATTTTGATGAGTCCTTTCTTGATGAGTGCCCGTTCACACTTTATACCTTTGGTGATCATATCGTTAAAAGAATCTGTATCTTTGACATCCAGGTGAAATTCCATTTCTTCGTTTAAGTTGGAAATGAAAATTTCCACTAGTTCTCATTCAGGTAACTGAAGAGAACGTCTGCTAGACATTTGGCGCCATCGTTGCAGGAATACTGAGAATAATTCACCTGGTTTTTGTTTGGTGTTGCATAGATCAGCCATGGTGATGTCGCGTTCAATATTATAAGAGTAATGAGATAGGAACTTCTGGATGAGTTCCTCAAATGTTCTTATGCCACCTGGTAGTCGGGAAAACCATGATGTGGTTGTTCCTCCCAAGCTTTGGGGAAAAAGGCGCATTAAGTATGTGTCTTCATATGCAACTTCGAGACAAGCGGAATGAAATTCTCGGACATGATCGCGGGGATCTCCCTTTCCTCTATATTTTTCGAATTTTGGTGTTTCGAACCCGCGTGGAAAGGGTGGCATATAAAGATTCCTATCAAATGGATAGGGACAGATGTCGTTAAGTGAGAATTGATTGGTCTTAACACCACTATGAAGTTGTTGGGCGAGATTCTCAACTTGTTGCCGCAACATCTCCATTTCATTAGGAGGAGGAGGTGGTGGGTTACCTCGAGGGATGTTATATCTGATGGGATCTCTACGCCTTTCCTCCTCATGGCGACTTTGTCTTTCTAATGCTTGTCTTAATTGGGCAAGATCAAAGTCTGAGGGGAGTTTGGCTCCTTCTTGAGCGAGTTTTAAGAAGTGAGCATCTGCGTTGCTCCTTAGTATTTCATCAAATAATCTGTTAAAATGAGGATTATGCTGAACCCTTTCGATTGTTGAAGGAGTGGGTGTACCTGGGTTTTCATCATTCCCATTTCCTCCAAGTGCTTCTTGAAATTCATTGAGGTTGTCCTCTTCTTCCTCAATTTCTATTTCTCATTGCCTTGATCGTGATCGGGTTTGAGCCATTTTGTTTGCAAGTTTGTTTTGAAGTTGATTGAAGATGATGATGAGTGGTGATGAAATGAAAGATTGATTGGTTGGTGATTTGTGTTGTATGTGGATCTCTAGCACTTTAAGGTAGATGTAACTGAAATTCCTTCTTTGAATTGCTTGCTTGTTTTGATAAGTTTTGATGTGATAAGGTGCAGAGAAATCTGAGATGTGTTACAGATTTAACTACCTAGCAATGAGAGGATTCACTCATGAACTAGTTTTAACCTGCGTAGATGTGTCTCTTAGGATGAGCTTATCCTAGATGTAGAAACAATCTAAAAAGTGATGTGATGTGTTTGATTTCAAGCAATATCTAAAAAGGAATCTTGGGACAAGAACCTCTCAATGTTTTAAGAGTTTTTGGGATGGATTGATGATGAAGTGATGATGTATGAGTAAGATGATGGATGTTTTGTTTTCAACTTCAATCTTTCAATAAAAACTTTGTGTCACAAATGGGACAAACTCATCTTCCTCTCTTTCAGGCATTGGTGGCACTTCTCGAGCTGTGTTGTAGGTGATACATATGTTGGGGAAAAAGTTGGGATTAATCTTTCCTCCTTGATTTTTGTGATAACTTAGAGCTCTATATTGCATAAAAGCTCTGCGGTTCAATGATTCTGAATCAAACTCGTTTGTTTTACCTTGAAGGTACAGACGCATGCGATGTAGAAAGACTCTATGTGAGACAAAGATTTGTCTATTGAGATAGAAGAATTTCCTCCTTTTGATCAAAGCCTTTGAGCTTAATGGTCTTCTTTTCAAGGTAATATTCTGATGACACTTCTTCTTTCGCAAGATGTGAAGAATGGTCATAAAAGTTGTGACTCTGTGTTGTTTGCACTTTGTTTTTGGTATTTTTTAGTTGTGTTGACAGATGTTGGATGAATACTTTGTTTTTGGGATTTGATTTTCTGATTTTTCTTTGACAAGAAAACAAAGCAAGCACACAAACACAAGATTGTAGCCTCAAAGGCACAAATGAGTATGGGTCTAGATCAACCCAATCCTTGGACTTGTTTCTGACCCTTCCTTTAGATTTATTTTAAGGTGTAATTCCAAAGCCTGAAGTCGGCTCAATTTTCTCTAGGTCTGTAAAACGACCACACTTCAAACACTTTTTATCCCTAAGGTCAAATGGCCAGTTGTGATAAATTTAGCCCACATCTTGATATTTCTTCGACTTTGGTACTACATACCTTATGAATCCCGCCGTGGCAGGTAAGGATGTGATATACTAAGTCTTGCACGAGCATAACAAATAGATGATCCCTATGATGGGGGAGTCACCACTTTTATCAAGCCACAAGTGACTTTTCAAAAAGCTATGTTTCTACTCAAGGAAATATGTATGGTGAGTATCTTGGGAGCAAAACCTTCTATGCTCTTGCACTAAATTATATCTCAAATATCCTCAATCAATAGAACAGGTGGGCTACTACTTAAAGGTGTTTAGTCATGTTCTATGGCTTTGGACATAAGTTCATTCTACAGTGACTCACTTAAGAGCCTTGTAACTGGTGGTGGGGCCCATTTGTCCTTTCGGCCAGTTACACTGTAGGAGCAGCTATACCCAAGGCTATAGCTTTCGCTCTCACCTGATTTCTATAGCGGCTCGAAGGATTTACCGCTCGAGGTCGTTCCCAAGAGTATCGATCCCTTGGCAGGCCTCTCTTAAAAAATAAAATTTTGAGTGTTACTAACACTTTTCTCTTGCACCTAGGACCACGAGAGCCAAGGGAGAGGATAGTGTGTGTTAGAAGTAGGTCCACTCGACTGACTTTTGTGCACAAGCGTGCCAAACACGAAATTCACTTGTTCCTTTTAATCCAACATTTGCAAAGATGATCTAACTATTTGGAGATGTTGCTCCAACAGCCATGGTGTTCTTTTTAACTTCAAAGGCAATGTGTTTTGTAATCTAGAATTTTGAAAATCCTGGTCAACTTAATGAAAAACACGTTTTTGCTTTGAAGGAAAATTTGTTTGTCAAAAAATAAATCAAGACAAGTGGATTGTTCTTTTTACTTGCCCAAAATTTGAAGTCTGGATTGTAAATTCTTTAGTTTGATGCAAGAAAATGGAATTGTTGATTTTAAGCACCAAATAAAATGAGGCCTAACTAGAAAACAATGAAAAACTCTTTTTTGTGTTTTAAAGTTCTTTTTAAGCACTAAATGAAAATTTTTTGTGATTTTTGTTGTGTTGTTTATCCTGCACAAAGAAAAGAAACAAGTTAATAAAATCAATGCTCAAAGAGGGGGGCTTCCACAAGCCTAAATTCTGATTTTTGGGTTACAAGTCCATTTGGGCGACACTCTGTTGCAACAGCGCTATTCTGTGTTTTTACAGAAGCGCTGATTAATACAACAGCGCTAGTCTGCGTGAGCAGAAGCGCTAATTTAAATAGTAGCGCTGAAAGAAAAGAAAATCCCGAGAAGACAAAAGCGCTAGAATTGTGTCAATAGCGCTGAAACGGTGACAATAGCGCTGGAATGTTATCAATAGCGCTATCTTAAGGTCAATAGCGCTAAAAGAAAGTTTGCAATAGCGCTAAAACGCGTTCAATAGCGCCGAAGCGCGACCTGTGTGACAATTTCAACAAGCAAAATGTTAATTTCAAAAAAAACAGATCAGAAGGTTGCGTGTTCGATTCACGTCGGGTTCACCAAATGATGCCCTCCTAAATGGCACAAGGTTAGTCTATGATCAAAGAACACAAAACACACAAGACGTTAGAGTTAATCAATCAAAAACCAAACACATGAAGGCATTCCAAGAGAGATACTAAAAACACATGCTAATGAATCTAACTAAAGAAGTAAAGACAATGAGACATCTCCAACTATCTCTTAGCATGAGATTAGCTCCTTCTCCCTTGTTCCTCTCCTCTCCAAGTTCCAAAATAGTGTAGCTCTCAGCAGCTTTTTGCACTATGGATGCTTATGGAGGATTGAGATTTGTAGTATAGCTCCAAATATGAAATAAAAAGCTATTTTTATGCTAAAATGATGTATTTTAACCAAAAAGACAAAAGATTAGATTGTTTATGCTAAAATGCTCTCTAAAATGTCTATAGTCTAAATGCATACAAGTTTTCAGGATCTGGATTATGAAGGAATGGGCTCTATTTATAGGAAAAATGGAGCAATGGATGGCCAGGATTGAAAGGTTTAATCAAGGGTCAAGCTTGAAAGTTGGGGATCCATGTGCACAATTTGCACCAATGAAATGGTGACAAGTGTCAACATAGGGTTGGGTTGAAAGAAGAGGTTGGAGGCATTAAAGGCCTGAGAAGACCTCATGGTTATCTAAAGGCTAAGGGTCAAGTCTAAATTAGGATTACCCACTGGATTAGGAGTTAATGCAAGGATAAACCTTTGTGCAAATGATTAAGAGATAATCATGGTCAAAGCATTAAATGCTTGATGAGACCCTTGGGTTGGATAGAGGTTGAGTCAAAACAAATGTTTTAACCATGTGGGAGGGTTTGGGTTAACCATTAATGGTTATTGGAGACTTTGTGGATTAAATGGTTGAAAGTTGGAAGCCTTTAATGGTTTTCAAAGACTTTGGGGTTTTTGGTGGTTGAAGGTTGAAAACCTTCAATGGTTATCCAAGACTTTGGGCCATTTGAGAAGTGACTCCATTTTGCTTAGGAATGTGACAATAATTAGGGGATGGATTAAGTTAATTAGGAAGGGGTTAGAAGAATCTAGAAGGGGATTAGATTTTGCAAGTGGATTTGGTGGGTGAGGGAAAATAGGATTTTATTAAAATAAAAATTCATTTATTTCAAAATGTGTGCAAGTTGCATTTGTAGGAAAATGCAAGTGGGGTGGGGATAATGATTTAAATAAATGTTTTATTTAATTTATTTAAAAGAGGAAAAGGGGGATTTAATTAAATAAATAGATTTTATTTATTTAATTGATTTGTATTTGGTTTAATGAATTAATTAAAATAAATTGAGTAATTTATTTAATTAATAGAAGAATGTTTGGGGATGATTTAATTAAATATTAATTTAATTAATTGGTGGCTAGTGGATTTTTAATCAAATAAATACGAAATATTCATTTAATTAAAATGGACAGATTTATGTGACTACAACTACAACCTTCTTTAATATTAAAAAAATATTATCTTAATCTAATAATAAATAATAATATAATATGATTACAATATTATTAAATAAAAATATAACATATAATAATATTATATAAATATTATAGATGATTAGAGAAATTATGGTTAGGGAGCATAATTATAATATGATAGTATTATTATATATTAATATTATTGTATTTGATAATGCAATAGCATATAATTATATATTAACTTACTTAATGTCTTCCATGTTGTGTCACCATTGCTACTAGCTTATATATATTAATATTATATATAAAATATGTCGACAGATGTCCTTCTTGAGGCTCCTATTTTTTTTATATCAATTTTACACCCTAAAGTCAAATAGGTGCCTCGAGAAGGATATCTCTTGACTATTTTATATATAATATTAATATATATAAGCTTGTCTTATAATAGATCAAATTCAATACCAAATTTGATTTATTCTTAGATCAAACACATGACTAAATGCACTTATACATTACATTTCATTTCTTACTATAAATATTTACTAGAAATTGCACCTTAGTGTGCAATGGGTATGCCAAAGAGATGTGGAAGGTCAATTAAGGCAAAATTTGGTCAATTTTTTGCATAAATTTGTGTAGTACATGAGATCAATTGGTAGGCCAGCTTTAGAAAATATTGTTTCTTGTGCAGCAAAGTTCTCAATGGAGAAGTGATATTTTCAAATCCACTTTGCATCCTCTTACAAGGTTCCAATGATAACTGAAACAAAGCTTTTCAATTAGGAAGATATTCAAGTTTCATAACCAACAAACTCATGTTATGTTTGCAATCAGGTGAGAGGTAGAGAGAGGTAGAGGGGGGGAAAGTAAGAGAGAGAGGTAAAGAGATAAATATAGACATATAGATAGAGATGGAGATGAGATGAATATGAAGATGGATAAAGAGGAGAGAGAGATGGAGAAAAAGAGAGAGATATGGAGGGAAAAAGAGAGAGAAGAGATAGGATTAGATAGATGTGGAAGCTCAAAAAATATGAAGAGAGAGAGAGAGAGAGAGAGAGAGAGAGAGAGAGAGAGAGAGAGAGAGAGAGAGAGAGAGAGACTATAGTATAGAAAGATAAACAAATTGAGATACATGGATAGAAGAAAAGAAGAAATATGGAAAGATGGATATAAATAGGAAAATAGATATGAATATAGAGGTTTAAAAGGAGGGATAGGGAGAGAGAAACAGGGAGAGAGAGGTGGATATATAGAGGGAGACATGTGTATAGATAGAGGGGGAAGAGAAAGATAGAGGTAGAAAGGAAGATAGAGTGAGAGAGGAAGAGGATAAAATAGATAGAAAGATAAAGAGATGTAGAGTGAGAGATAAAGATATAAAGATATGGGGATAAAGAGGTCTATAGAGGAATATGGAGAGATAAAGAGATATATAGATGATGAGATAAAGTGATAGAGATATAGAGATATAATGAGACATGGAGAGAGAGAGATAAAGAGAGATACAAATATTGATATATAGATTGGTGTAGTCACGATGGGAGAGTCCTCAAAGAGAACAGTCTGGACCATGCAAAAAGAGTTACACAATAGAAAAAGCTCAATTTGGTGGAGGCAATGCTGAAACAAACTATATTATATCATGAAAATCAGTTACAAACTACCGACAACATGCAGGCTCACAAGATTCAGCTCATAGGCCTAAGTACAAAACATGCGTGTTATGCAACATTCGGGCTCAAGCAAAAATGTGAGCCAACTTCGAACCTCTTAACCTCAAGATTATTCTTCTATGTCCTAATGATCCTCTCTACATGCTCAATTACATTGGTTTATATGATCAAGAATGATCCACGTCGGTCAAAGATGAAATAAATGACGATGAACAAGATGAAACATGCAAAACAACCAGGTCGGCCTCTGCCAAAGCTATCCCTCTAGAAAATCCATATAATGAAGTTAGAACCAAGGGAAGGTCGGCCACATACCAAGGAACATTGGAAACAACAAATTGAAGCTCCGTAAGCTACGAAAGTGATCCGCAAGATTCACCAAAAGCCAAATAGGTCCAAGCGGTTCTGATGTTCTAAGATAGAAAACTGTCCCAAATTCTGGAAGTGATAACTTGCTGGAAAAAGATCCAAATGTCCCGCAAACATAGGATAAGGTAGAAGAACAAGTCCAAAATCAAAATCCATCTCTGCAAGATCTAGTGAGAAAATGCAAAGAAATGCAAAAAGAAATGCTGAAACTTGAAATTAGGGAACAAACTGAAAGAAAATATTTTTGGTTGATACAAGATTTCCATGAACCAAGGATGCTCTTGCATCATAGATATATTGAGAGAACTAGAGATATACAAATAGATATGAAGGGAGAGGGAGATAAATATGGGGAGATAGAGGAAGAGATAGACATATATTGGAAGAGGAGCGAGAGATAGATATATACAAGAAGAGAAAGGAGAGAGAGGTAGTGATAAAGAGATATATAGTGGGATATAGAGGGGATGAGGGGGGGATAGATAGGGAGAAATAGAGAGAGAGGGAGAGATATAGATAGAGTGAAATATAAAGAAATGAAGAGGGGTAGGGAGAGAGAGATAGAGATAGAGATAGAGAAAAAGAGAAGTAGAGTGAGAGATAAAGATATAAAGATAGGGGGATAAAGAGGTCTATGGAGGAATATGGAGAGATAAATAGATATATAGATGGTGAGATAGAGTGATAGAGATATAGAGATATAAGGAGACAGAGAGAGGGAGAGATGGAGAGAGATACACATATTGATATATAGATATATAGAGAGAACTAGAGAGAAAAATGGATATGAAGGGAGAGGGAGAGAAATATGGGGAGATAGAGGAAGAGATAGACATATATTGGAAGAGGATATATATATATATATAAGAAGAGAAAGGGAGAGAGGCAATGATAAAGAGATAGATAGTGGGATACAAAGGGAAGGAGGGAGCGAGAGATAGGGAGAAATAGAGGGAGAGAGAGGGAGAGATATAGATAGAGGGAAATATAAAGAAATGAAGAGGGATAGGGAGAGAGAGATGGAGATAGAGAGAGGGAGGGAAAAACAAGGAGTGTGTGTTTATGAGCTAGAGAGAGAGAATAAGTAGAGAAAGATATAAAAATAAAATTTTAAAGATAATTATGTTGGAATCCAAGAACACTGAGAGGGGTGGGGGGTGAATCAATGTTCTGCCAGTAATATAAGATTTTACCTTATTATAACATACACATATAAACCGGTAAATGAAGAAACATATAACATGAAGTAAATAAATTAGCCACATGCATGAACACCATAACACACTAAATTTATATGTGGAAAACCTCAAAGAGGAAAAACTACGGTGGGATTTGTGACCCATAATATCAATTCACTGGCCATATGAAAGATATTACATAGCATGGGGGTCTGCACATGCAGGAAGGCACACTACCTAGAGCACACTGCTCAACACAAAAGAGTCTCACTGACTACAAGCTTCTGCTAAGATAAAACAGTACTAGTGAACTCACAAAATGCATCTGCAATGCCAAAAAGAGTTTCGGTTAAAGCTCTGTTCCGTACCGGTTCATAAACCCTAAATCCTTCTACCGGTATCTCCTTTCCTCCAAGAATGCTTTACAAACCATCTACTGATCATAGTATGATATTACATTCACATACAAATGACCTTCATACATACCCTTCGCATTACACAATTCTACTACCTTGTCATATATCTTGTCCTATATTAAAATGACCTAACAGACTGACTTATATACCCTTTTACAAACAATATGCCTTATGTTGGCTTATAATAAATAAGATATTCAATGTTAGCCCTTATACAATAATTACAAAATGATTTTACAAATAAAACCTATTGGATCTAGACTGATGTCAACTTCACTGAAGTGTTGGATGCTGGTGTCGGTGTCAGTGATGACCTTGAATACTCAATGCCGGTATCCACCGGTGTATGCCTCCAAATGCCAGTATATGCCTTCAATAGAATCTTGTTGCCATCAATGACAACATATGATTCCAATGAGTGTCAATTGCCAACAATCTCCCCCTTTGGCATTGATGGCAACACTCATGTGAAAAATGGATTCCCTGCCGGTTCAATTGAAACATGAAACATGCTCCCCCTGAGCTGATTGACTTTGCCTCCCTTACGCATATTTTTCACATAATATACACTCCCCCTTTGGCATCAATGCCAAAGACCAGTGAAAGAATTGAAAGAATAATTACATATTACTTTACTGGAGTTTGACTAATCTCAAAATTTCCGGGTAAGCTTTCTCTAGCAACTGTACATAGGTATCCCAGCCGATTTTGTGTGTTCTAGATATGGATACAAGTCCACTCAGTAAATGTGCAAGTGTTTCTTTCTCAGTGACTTCTGTCGTTGTGGGCTTTGCAAGCATATCCATACATTCCTTCTTATGTACACCAAGTGAATCCAATCTTGGACTCACCAAACCTCTAAGACTCCTTGCTCTCCGAATGATCTTGTCTCTTTCTTTTTCAAAAGCAAAAACTTGGCTCTCCAAAGTCAAAATTTGTCCATCAATGGAAGTTGTGAGTGAAGTTAGTCCATCAAAAGAATTAGCAATATTAGCAATCTTTTCATGTAATTTATTTAACCTCTGATCTACATTTGTTGTAAGAATCTCTATATTACAACAGACCCTATAGATTTTAGTACACCGTTTCAAAGAATTTTCAATGAGTACAAGTTTCTCTTCAACCTTCCTCTTCTCTATTTCAATCATACATTCAAGAATCAATCTATGCAAAACTATTATTGATTGATCTATTATTCCTTTGTCTGCAGATCCTTCCTTTATTAGCTTTTGAGTAGGCATCATCATTGGCTCTATAGGACTCATCTCTGTAATTGATTTCTTCTCAACTTGAGAAGTGTCAATTGCCAAAAGTTTTGTTGGGTAATCAACTGCCGGTTCAATCTCCTTTTCCTTATCTTCCTTACCCTCTCCCGGTGAATCTCTTTTCTCCTCCTCTAATACACCAGTGGCTTCACCACTGGGTGTAGTATCAGTTACTGTCGGTGGAGTATTATCCACAATATTATGTGTAACCTGTACATTACCTATATTGCCTTTCTCAGACTATACAAATGTAGTCTTTGTCGGTTTAGTCTGTATACTCTCATCAGTTTTGGGTTTAACTGTCGGTTCACTCAAAATTTGAACTGAACTTCCCCAAATTCCTTTCCCTTTAGATTTGTCCGGAATGGTGGGCGCTGTTGCCTTAGCAAATTCTTCTTGAGAAGTGAGAAAATTAGGATTCTTTTGGAAGAATTTGGTCCAACCATCTCTGGTCTCATTTACTATCTCATTGACTCATCCCATCATTAGGCCTATTTGTCGGGTTTTTTTGCTAAAGACTGTTCTATTAGCAACATCTATACATCTTTTCATTTCCTCATTATTTATAGAGCCACACATTTTCAAAAGTTCAACTTCTTTGATTTTTCTGTCCCTCCTGATTGCATCTAACTTATTATCCAATGATAAGGGAATTTCCTTCAAAATCTCTACCAAAGCCTTCTTATATATGTCTAAATATAACAAAATTGCTTCTTCTATTTCATTTTTCTCATTATCATCTAAATCTTCATAAAAAATTGACACATTTTTCAATATTACATCTTTAGTTATCTCATCAATTAACTCAACACAAGTTATTTTACCAGATTCAGTTGCTTCGTCACTCTTTTTGTTCTTGTTGGGGGGTGTAGGAGCGGATGGAGTAGGCTGCCTCTTCTGAGTAGGTTTCCTTGCCGAAGGTGTGGGTGCAGATGTTACCTTTCTAACTACCTTCCTCCTTGGTTCCACCTTCTTCTCCTCTACCAGAGGCTTGTCAACTTTCTTCCTCTGTACCCTTCTGAATGCAAGAGGTTGTTTATCCTTTGGATCAGAGTCAAAAGTGATAGAAGAAATGAAAGTTTCAGGCCTCTTCACCTTAGGAGCACTTGCTACTGCTGGTTGATCTACTGGTTTAGATCCAGAACCTAGTTCTGTATCTATCCTGTGAATTACATCCCGAACAAATGCAAACATTTTGTCTATCTTCTTTTCTCTTCTTTTCTTATTGAAACCAATCTTAACCTCAAGATCCTTCTCCTCTGCAGTGCCAAAGTGTTCAACCTTATCATCCAAAGGAGCATCAATCAACATTTTAGCATATAGCTCCAAAATGATGTCATCTACTTCATAACCTAATTCAGTGACCCATATAGTTCTAGGTTCCACTTCTTGCATCAGTGTCTCATTTGTTTTTACCATAAAGCAAATATCAGTGGATTATTTCTCCACAATGTGTTTGGAAATTCTCTCCCTCAGTCTCATATTTTCCTGAAAAGTTTTGAAGTAGCACCAAAGCTTCTCATCCCTATTGTTACCAAGATCGATGATTGCTTGTTTGATCTGCATACCTACCGATATATCATGAGCCCAACGCTTCTTTCCCAAACCTGGTAGCTCATTCATGAAGTATAACATCAAATAGACAATAAGATTGCCAAACCTGAAAATTCCTTTCTTAACCCCTTTAATCTTGCCAAGATTAATCAATAACTCACTCCTTAACCATTCACACAAGTCATACTTTTCATTATTCTTTATCATTTGATATGCAACATGGATACAAGAACTAGCAACATAGTTTAATCAAATTGATTGAGTTACCTTGTAGCCGATGACCACACTGACAAATTTCACATATGTATCTTTGATGGTGCTGACCCTCATAGATCTTCCATCATGGATTGCGCCAGTGAGCTTCTCGACCGCAGTGTTGGAGATCTTCTTTCTTGGTTCCTGTCCAACTTTGGGTAAGCCCATGACCGCCTAAATAGCTTCTTTGGTGATCATGTGGGGCCAATCCAGCTAGATGAATTCATTATGGACCTTGCTCGGAACATATCTGATCACTTCATCCTTGAATTTTGGTATGTATAGGATTCCTATTAACCCTAGATCCTCAATGATTTGATATTCCGGTTTGATTGTTTCGGAGCTGCCTAGTATCACAGATTGATACAGCCCCTTGATTTCCTCAGTGCCTAAATCCTTCAATGTGTAGTGAATATAGGCCCTGAAATCTTCTACATACACCACGCCATCGGGTGTTGGCATATGTACACTCCAATGAGACATTGTATGTGATTGAAGGTTTTGTCATTGATGGCAACCTTGCAATCCTATGGCACCAGCAAGACATTATATCGGCAAAGCATTATTCAAACAAGACAGTGCACTGGCATCAGCAAGATCAATCTACACCGGCACCGGCACAGAAGATGTACACCGACACAGAAGAGAATATGTATAATGGCGCAGAGGCCGACAAGATTTTTGATATGTAATATTTTGTTTATTATTGTAAGCCGACTTGGCAAATTGTAAAATGACTCTTGTATATAAAAGAGATCATTGTAGTCATTTGTAGGATATGAATAGGAAGCAAAAAGAAAATTACAAGGCAAACCTAATGTGCGAATTGTAGGTCAAGGGTATATGTAAAGAACAGAGCAAGAACCGGTACTAAATTTGGCATTGAAGATGCTATTGTAAAGCAGTACAAATCATTGGATTTGCATAATCCTCATTGTAAGTCAGTGTGACTTCTTATTGAGCAGTGTGCTCTAGGCAGTTGGCCTTCCTACATGTGCTGGCCCCTATTGTAAGTAATATTCTCTTATTGGCCAGTAAGTGAATATTGTGGGTCACAAATCCCACCGAGGTTTTTCCCACACCGGGTTTCCTCGTTAAACATCTTGTGTTATGGTGTTCTTTTCATGTAGATGTTTTTGATTCTGTTATTTACATTAATTCTTGCATACCGGTATACTGTTACTTTATGTTTTGCATGTTCTATTTTAAGAAAATCTCATTATCGGTCAGATACTGATTCACCCCCCCCCCCTCAGTATCTGTGGGAACCCTAACAATTGGTATCAGAGCCTGGTCCTCTATTTTCAGAAGCCTAACAGCTTAAGGAAGATCTTGACACCGGTAAAGATGGAAAATCTGATGAAGCAACTTGAAGGAGCTCTTACTGACTATGATGCAGAGAAGTTGAAAAATATCAAATTAGAAGATGATTTACAAGCAGCTCAGGACATTATTCAGGCACTTCAAGAAAATCTTACTGTTACAAGAAATAAGAGAAGAGAACTTTGTGAAAAATTGCAAAATGAGAATGATGAAAAGGAATCACTAAATGATATGATAAGCAAATTGAAACAAGAGATCATGACAACAAAAAATGAAATGCAGGATATGACTATGAGATTTTGCAAAGAGATTGAGGACAGAATGAAGAATGAAGAAGAATTGACCAGGAGACTAAGTGATGCAGCAAATGAGAACACAAGACTTAGCTATGAAAATGACATGTTGAAAACAGATCTGATGCATACTCAGAATGACTTGAATGAACTAATGAGACAAAAAGAAATCTTGGAAAGGGAATTGGAAACTGCAAATCAACACAAAGAAAAATTCAAGAAAAGCTCAGAAGCACTTGGTACCTTATTGAAGAATCAAAAACCCAAAGGTGACACTTCTGGAATTGGATTTGAAGTTGGAGAAAGCTCCGGTACTGCAAATACCCAAGATCACAGCAAACCGATAAGACCTTCTAATACTTACAAATTCAATGGAAAATGCTTTAACTATAATAAATATGGTCATAGGGCAAATGAATGAAAACATCAATCCTCCCACCGGTCAATGCTCCAAATGCAACAAAATTGGTCATAACTCTGAAAATTGCAGAATGAATGTAAGATGTTATGTTTGTGGAAGATTTGGTCATTTATCAAATAAATGCAGAACACAAACCGGCATAGGTTATGGGAAAGCTATTCAAAAAAATAATGTAACTTGTTATGCATGTAACAAGATTGGTCATATTGCTAAATTTTGTAGAAGTAAAGGTACACCGGTAGACAACAAAAGTACTAGTTTGAAAGGTAAAGAAAAGGTTGAAAAGGTTAAGCAAGAATTCTCAAAGCAATGGATTAGAAAAGGTGATCTAAATATTGGGGATACTCCTCCACCGGTAGAACCAACAAATGCTCCACTGGCAGGACAATATGATGCTCCACCGGCAAGACAGAGCAATGCTCCACTGACAGGATGTTCTTCATCAAATTGAAGAAAATTATCTTGAGGGTTTGGCAATCTAATGACACATGTGCTATTATTCCCTTGGTTAGAGAAAAGAAGTTGAAAATCATTCATTACCAGTAAATAAAGTTGAGCTAATACATTACCGGCAAGCAATTAATGTGGTAGGTAGTAGAAAAGACTTTATAAAATAAGGTTTTGGCTCCATTTCACTTCACCGAACATTCAAACTTTTAGAGAGTGCGAAGATTTCCGAGCTAAGGCATTTTCGAGCAAAGAGGCAAAGCACTTCAGCAATCAATCCATTCAAAGGCAGAAAAAGGTATTTATCATCATGGCATCCTCCTCTTCACCCGAATTCATAGCAAACCCTATAGTAGTCGAGGTTATAAAACGCCCTAGGCCCGTGTTTGAGCTAGTTCCCGAGGTAGCTAAGAAAGATGACAATACAGGTGCTTTTTCCCAAATTCCAAAAGGTGTTGTTTATGCAGAAGACCCTAGAATGTATATTCATTGCAACATAGAGGAATTAGGAGATGAGGAAATCAAAAACATGTATAAGATTGTTATATGTGACAATTCCATAAATGTGAAACCTGAACATAAAGTTGTTGAAACCCTAGGATTCACTGAAATCCTCTGCATTCCTGAATTTCCCAAGGAAGTGATTAGGATAGTTTTAAGCAGGGTACATGGTTCATTCTTTTGGCTTGATTCAGTGCACAAAATTACAAAGGAAGCTGTGAAAGCAGTAATAGGGTTACCTTCCACTGGTAACAGACTTGACAAGACTAAGAAGGTCTCCAATAACCTAGTAACGAAGTTAACTGGTGCAACATCCGACAAGAGATCATTGAGGGTTAATGATGTAACTGATACAAATGTGAGATTCATTAGCATGATTTTAGGCTACAAAGCAACTCATGCTAATAGGCTTAACTCAGTTTCCAGTTTATGCATAAAGAGTGCTTATGACATGGTTAAGGACAATGTGAAAATTGATGTTTGCGAATGGTTAAAAGATGAATTGATTGATAACCTAGGCAAAATCAAGAAAGATATGAAAGGAACCTTTAGATTTGGAAATTTACTTGTATGCTTAATGCTACATATAACCAAACAGGCTCCTGGTATAGACAAAAAGGATTTTGGACTCGACATACCGGTAGGAAAACAATTATCAGACTTATTCAGCAACATGGGTGAAAACAAGGAAAAGAATATCAATGAGTATTTTCAAGCACTAAAGGTCAAAATGAATAAAAGAATCAGACTATCACAGGAAATTGTCAACAAATACAAGGATGATATATGTTTTGTAATAAAAAAGGATGAGATCTGGATGGAAGCAGTCATCCCAAGGACAATCTGGGTAACAGAGATGGGGTATGAAACAAATGACCACATAGTGGAAACTTATGCCAAAGCACTTCTGGAAGCCCCCAATGAACCAAAGGAAGAAGTATTTGGTAGTGCTGAGACCTTAGAAAGTCAAATTCAATCTAAGAAGAGAGTGAAAAAGGTTGAGGCATTTGTGAGAAAAGGATCCAGACAAGCAAAAGCCATAAAGGAAGATGTATTAAAGGAAACCGGCATAATTGAAGATGAGTTGGCAACCCAACAACTTGAAACTCATCTATCACCGGTAGGTACTTCCTCATAAGGAGATATGCCAGCAACTTTTAAAAGAGTTGTTAGGAAAAGAGACCCCTCACTGGTAACCACTCCTTCACCTAGAAGGACAAGACAAAAGCAACAAGCTGTGAGATCTCCAGTCAAAAAGGTCACACCTAGGAAGAAGATGACCCCCAAAAGGAAGAAAAAGACAAACACTGACTTGGCCCCTCTTGATATATTACTGAATGAGATCACAGAGGAAGGTAAATTGAAAAACATAGGGAAAATCTGTGACACCCTATCAGATGATGAGAAAGGACAAGTTGAGGAGAGTGTTATATTACACATGGACATGTATAAAAAGTTATTGTTGCAAGTCTTAAATGAAATTCCTAATGAACTATATAAAATACTTGAGGCCAGAAGGCAAGGAATAATTGAATTGGATAAGAAAATTAAAATAGAAAAACTACTTGCAGTATACTCGGTTAACTCACCTAAGGAAATTGATGATCTGATAGCTTAGGCCAATCAGACAGTTTTTTCCACTGCACACCGACAAATTTCACTGATGGCAGGTAGAGTTACAGAGGTTTCAAAGGAAACAGAAAATGGTTGGGATATATTCTTGGTTGAAAAAGAAAAACAAGAAGAATATAGGAATCCTAAGCCCATTCTGGTATATCAGAAGGACAAAGGGAAAGTTAAAGTTGGTGGACCACCAAGTATTAAGATTAGAGACAACTTACCCCCACCTCCTCTAAATACTCCACCGGTAAAAACAACAACTACTAAAGATCAACCGACATCTGAGAGTATGGATACAGAGGATAATAATCCTAATCCTGAAGTCCTATATACTGTGAATGTTGATACTTAGAAGATCAACTTAGTGGTAGATAAGGATACAACAGATAAATCAGGTATATCCAAAGAACCTCCGGTAACAGGAAACACAGAGCAACCGGCAGCAGATACAGAGAAGAAGATGGAATTTGAAACATAAACAAAGCTAAAGGCTCCAGAACAGATGCCACCGGTAAGAAATGATGCAGGAAAACCAGTGCTTAAAGAGATGGAGACACAAACAGACCTACCAGAGGTCAATACTAGCATGGTCACTTCCATCGACACTCAGTTTGTTGGGTCACCATCAAATGTGACTGAGGTATTACTTGAATCTATCAAGAAAATAACTGATTATAGCTCACAAGCTTATAAAGCAATAGATGATTCAATTCCATTTTTGAAATCAATAGCTCCTAATTGTAATATAAACAATAAAGATTCTTTAGGCCAGTTGGATACACTTTGTAAATATATTTCTGGAAATTTTGAGCAAACAAAGGTAGAAACTGTAAAGGAAATTGTAGAAAAAGAGAAACATAAATTCTTTGAGGAAGGAATAAAGAAGTGTAACAGGGAATTTGACACACTTCTACCAGAACTGTGCAATTTATTGAAAGAGTACAAAACTCTGTACAAAGACACCTGTAAGACAAACTTTTTGACCATAGATGTAGACAAAAAGATGAGCAAGGTACAGGAAGAGATCAATAAACTTGCAGATAATTTTGTTAACTCACCTGATACATTATCAGTTTTTGAGGAAAAGATAACAAATTTTGAGGAAGAAGTACTCAAATTGGAAAGAGAAAAAGAGAAAATAATAAACAAGGCAAAACTCTTGAGATCTAAACTAAGTCCAAGATTGGACTATTTAGCATCTCTGCGGAAGGAAATCTTAGAGGCACTAACACAGGGAAGCAAAACATCGGCAGAGCACTTGCAGTATCTCACCGATACAGTAAACAAAACTGAGACAACAATAAAAGACAGTAAGAAGTTTATGGATGACATAAACTTAATTTTGGGAGATCTTCTTCAGATAATAACTACCCAGCTACAAGGTTGAGGTTATGGATTGGTACAACTACAAACTCTACTAACCTTTGTCATTGATGCCAAAGGGGGAGTAGTAGGATGAGAAAATTCAAAAACATAGGGATCATATGCTCAGGGGGAGTTCTCACATTTTTGGTAACATTTTTGGTCTACACATTTTTGGATATCCTTTTGAAATTTCTCATGAGTGTTGCCATCAATGCCAAAGGGGGGTATTGTTGGCATATGGACACTCCAATGAGACATTGTATGTGATTGAAGGTTTTGTCATTGATGGCAACCTTGCAATCCTATGGCACCGACAAGACATTATACCGGCAAAGCATTATTCAAACAAGATAGTGTACCGACATCAGCAAGATCAATCTACACTAGCACCGGCACAGAAGATGTACACCGGCACAGAAGAGAACATGTATACCGGCACAGAGGCCGACAAGATTTTTGATATGTAATATTTTATTTATTATTGTAAGCCAACTTGGCAAGTTGTAAAATGACTCTTGTATATAAAAGAGACCATTGTAGTCATTTGTAGGATATGGATAGGAAGCAAAAAGAAAATTATAAGGCAGACCTAATGTGCGAATTGTAGGTCAAGGGTATATGTAAAGAACAGAGCAAGAACCGATACTGAATCTGGCATTGAAGATGCTATTGTAAAGCAATACAGATCATTGGATTTGCATAATCCTTATTGTAAGTCAGTGTGACTTCTTATTGAGCAGTGTGCTCTAGGCAGTTGCCCTTTCTGCATGTGCAGGCCCCTATTGTAAGTAATATTCTCTTATTGGCCAATAAGTGAATATTGTGGGTCACAAATCCCACCGAGGTTTTTCCCACACCGGGTTTCCTCGTTAAACATCTTGTGTTATGGTGTTCTTTTCATGTAGATGTTTTTGATTCTATTATTTACATTAATTCTTGCATACTGGTATACTGTTACTTTATGTTTTGCATGTTCTATTTTAAGAAAATCTCATTACCGGTTAGATACTGATTCACCCCTCCCCTCTCAGTATCTGTGGGAACCCTAACATTGGGAACCCTTGAAAACGCACTAGTAGAATCTTCCTTCATAGCAATTTGGGGAACTTCCTTGAAAATAGGCCTAAGCCTATCTTTGACCTCAACAACAGTGGGATTCACAATGAAAGTAGGAGCAGATGATGATCCAGATGCCATTTCAAAGAAATACCTGGAAAACAGTCATCGGTTGAAGGGTTTTGATTAATTCTTAGATGACTGCTGGAAATTCTTTGGAACGCCTTTGCTCACTCTTGATCGCCTCTAATTCGCCTTTGCTTCGCTCTAGTTTTCTCAAGTGTTGGGTGAGTGAGTCCATTTTCCCTTTTTATCAGCGAGTAAACCTTAATTCATGACTGTCATAAATTCTTAGCGATGTACCCTACCGGATGTCGGTTTCATAGTTTCATGCCGGATAAACCTCCATCTATGATTAATACCACTCTCCATATCTCTTCCAGATATCTTCCAGGGAATATGCAATATTTACAATGAATTTACCAACCCCTAAGGCGTATGCCTCAGTTACCAGTTGAATTTCCTGCCGGTGCAGGAATGCTCTATTCTACTGGTGGAGTTATAGGTGCAATTACCAGTGTAGTTGCATCTCCACTTGGTTCTTCAGATTTTATAACCCATCTCTTGGTGTGATCTTGTTGTATTCATCTACCTTCTACTTTCCTTTCTCATTTACTTTATCATTGCTAACCAGTGTAGACTTGCTTCTATAGTACTTAGCAATATGACCTATTTTGTTGCATGCATAACATGTAACATTGTTCTTTTGAATTGCTTTGACATATCCGGTGTCATTCCTTGGCCTACATTGATTAGCCAAATGACCAAACTTTCCACATGCATGAAATTTAACATTCATTTTGCAATCTTCTGACTTATGACCATTTTTCTTGTAATTTGTACATTGACCAAGAACTGAATTGTAGTTTTGATTTTCTCTATTTCTACATTGTCTAGCTCTATGCCCAAATTTATTACAAACAAAACATCTACCATTGAATTTGTAAGAATTATATTGCCTTACCAGTTTCTTCTGGTCTGATGAGTTCTGCATACCGATTGTTTGATCTTCATTTGCAATACCAGAGCTTTCACCTTGTACAAATCCAAGTCCTCTAGAATATTCACTTTGCCTTTGTCTTTTCAATAAATCATCCAACTATGCAACACTAATCCTGAATTTTTCTTTATACTCACTTGCAGTAGTTAGATCATCTCTCAGAGTAGTTATTTGTCTTTCAAGCTCTTGTTCATTATTCTGGGAGTGTACCAAATCATTTCTCAACAGATTATTCTCATGAGTCAATCTACCACATTCATCAAATTTGTTCTTAAGAGATATATCAAGATTTTCTTCCTTCTTCTTTCTATCCTCAATATCTTTTGATAACCTCATAGTCAGGTCTTGCATTTCATTCTTCATGAGCATGTTAGCTTGACTCAGCTTCTGACATTGTTCTTTAAGTGCATTTTTCTCTTCATCATCCTGGTTTTGCAAAAGTTCCTTTCTCTTAACTTGAGTTGATGATAACCTTTCTTGCAGAACAAGAATGAATTCATTAGCAAATTTCAATTCATAATGTAGTTTTAAGTTCTTCATCCTTTCAACATCATAATCCTCAAGTGCCATCTCAAGTTGCTTCTCCATAGCCATGTTCAATGATTCCAGTTTTAGGATCTTCCTCGAGTTGTTAAACTTCTTCCGAGGTACCAGGCTCTGATACCAATTGTTGGAATCCAAGAACACTGAGAGGGGGGGGGGGGGGGGTGAATCAATGTTCTGCCGATAATATAAGATTTTAACTTATTATAACATACACATATAAACCGGTAAATGAAGAAACATATAACATGAAGTAAATAAACCAACCACATGAATGAACACCATAACACATTGAATTTATACGTGGAAAACCTCAAAGAGGAAAAACCACGGTGGGATTTGTGACCCACAATATCAATTCACTGGCCATATGAAATATATTACATAGCATGGGGGCTTGCACATGTAGGAAGGCACACTGCCTAGAGCACAATGCTCAACACAAAAGAGTCTCACTGACTACAAGCTTCTGCTAAGATAAAATAGTACTGGTGAACTCACAAAATGCATCTACAATGCCAAAAAGAGTTTCGATTAAAGCTCTGTTCCGTACCAGTTCATAAACCTTGAATCCTTCTACTGGTATTTCCTTTCCTCCAAGAATGCTTTACAAACCATCTACTGATCATAGTATGATATTACATTTGCATACAAATGACCTTCATACATATCCTTCGCACTACACAGTTCTACTACCTTGTCATATATCTTGTCCTATATTAAAATGACCTAACAGACTAACTTATATACCCTTTACAAACAATATGCCTTATGTCGGCTTACAATACAAAATATATTCAATGTCGACCCTTATACAATAATTACAAAATGATTTTACAAATAAAACCTATTGGATCCAAATTGATGTCGGTTTCACTGAAGTGTTGGATGTCAGTGTCGGTGTCGGTGATGACCCTGAATACTCAATGTCGGTATCCATCGGTGTATGCCTCCAAATGTTGGTATATGCCTTCAATATAGTCTTGTTTCCATCAATGACAACATATGGTTCCAATGAGTGTCAACTGCCAACAAATTATTCTACAATAAATGAAAAATTAATAAGACAAATGTATAAATTAAATTAATTCTATTATATGTTAAAATTATTATGTGTAACTTGATAAAACAAAAATAATTAAAATTAAATTTTAACTTAATGTAAATTAAACCTTAAAAGAAGAAGATGATGATTAGAATATTTTAATAAAAAATAAGATAGAATATCCTAATAAAAGAAGATTAAATTAAAATATATTCTTATCAAAAGAAGATAGAAACAAAATATAGATTTCTAATTCAAAAAATAAGTATTCTACAATAATTAAAATTTTAATAAGACAAATAACTATAAATTAAATGAATTCTAATTGTTTTGAATTATTATTTGTAATTTCATTAAAAACATAAATAATAAAAATAAAAATTTCACTTAATGAAAAAAATTTCATTTAAAAAAGTAGAAAAAATAGCTAATTCTTTCTTTTTAAATAATTTTGCGTTTTCACTTTTGAAACTTTAAAAAAATATGGAATATTCAAATAAAAGAAGATACCATTAAAAGATATTATTATTAAAAGCAAAAAATAGTAGATTTTTCTTTTGTACACATTCTTTTTCTAATTAATTATTTAAAATATATATTTTTTAGTTTTTAATCATATTTAAAAAAATTAATATTAATGTAAACATACAATTGAGATCAATTCAATTGTCTTGCATCCTTCTAGTCAATTTGAACCATTGATTTCAATAAGTAAGTTGAAAACTTCATATAGGGTATGCCTTCGACATAATTAATATTTCATTTATCATAACCACAACTTGTCCATGATTATCTAAGTTAATTGATGATTGTGTGTATCCATCTTATTGGATTGGCCAAGATTAACAATTACTATTATTAGTACTTGTGGTAGGCTAGTACTATTGCATTCAATTAACCCTAGTTAATCGATTTATTTTTTGATCGGTAATACATGTTGATTTTTATTATATCATGAAATAAAGCACCACCCACTAAAACCCCCAAATCACCTAGCAGAACCAGAATCAAAAACAAAAAACCACCCTTCAGCCCAACATCCCACACCCAAGTAACAATTATCGAGCACAAAAAAATCTCTTTACATCATTTTCATTATCAAAATTCGTTGGCAATTCAAAAAATAATAGACAAAAGTATAAGAGTTCTGAACTAATAACTAAACTATGCATATGTCAAACAAAAAATAGGGGTACCCGAGCCTCATCCTGATCATGGGCAAGATTCCTCCTCCTCCTTCACCACCACTACATGCGAATCTCCACCTGTACCTTCCATCGCCACTCCACCATTACTTGGAATCACTACTAGACATGCATTTCTCGCCGCCATATCCTTAGACATATGCCTAGTTCATGACCTCAACCTCCGTCCATACATATCAACATCCTCTGCTTCCCCTCGTGCCTGTCGGATGATCTCTTCCAACTTTAAGATTTGGACATACAACTTCAATGCCTCCCATCCACGCGTCGCTGTCTCCCAGAACCGAGCCTTCACTTCTTCTCTTCTCCCTAGGAAGGGGATGCATCTACATTTATTTTTGAGTTCAACCTAGTCAACTGGAATACCTTCTGTTATATTGAAACCCCGCCCCGACACTGCCCACTCAAGCAACGAATCCATATTCTACAGATAATCCTCCAACACAATTGCCCGCATAACCTTTCTAACTTCCTCACATGGGATGCCCAATTCTAACCCCCACGCCATAATGAGTGAATAAACATCCACCCTTGAGCAGTATCTATGGTCGATAATCGCCACCTCATCTCCCAGCACTAGCTGTACGAGTTTCAGAAACAAGGGCTCCTTAGACTTGAACATATTCTGCAATCTTCTCTCTGGGATCGGCCCCAAAAAGCTGGCATCAATTTGTTGGATTTAAGCGTGAAATTAGACTCCATTACATCTGCCACTTGCAAAACCACCTTCCTTTGTCACAAAAAACTCTCTCAACCTCCAGCAATCATTAATCATCCACACTAGCTAGGCGTTCATTCTCAAACTTTCCATAAATGCATCCCCCTCAACCACTCCAAAATACATCTACATTAATTGCCAACGTTAGAGAAAATCGCCTAGGTTCGCGCACAAGGGGTGGGAAATTAATCTCGCTCACTTCAACCGGGTGGCTGTACTAAACAAGATCTGTCATTAAAATCATGCCAATGAAATATGTCATCATCCTTGTCCCACCACTTCGTCATGCCTTTTTCTAGCTCACATGCCACGTTGGATAAAGCATCCGCTAACACATTGCCACCTCTCCTGATATGAGTAATACAAAAATCTTGAAATTTTTGTAACTTCAACACAATCAAGGCTATGAGTTTATTTAATCTCCAGCTTGTTGTTACCCCTTTCATCTTTGCATTCACTATAACCTTTGAATCTCCTTCAAGGTGAACCTTCAAGATCTTCATATTAACTGCCAGCTCCACTGCTAATAAAGTGGCCTGCGCTTCAACCTCATTATTGGTTCCATCTTGTAGTCTCTTCGTACCCTTAAAAAGGATCATCCCACTATCATCATGAGCAACACAACCCACCCCTGAGATGCCCATATTTCCCCTAGAAGCCCCATCAAAATTTATTTTAATCCACCCTTGCTCCGGCTTACTCCACAATTCCTCCTCCTTTCTCTGTTCTTCGACTGAAGGATGAACCCTTGGAAACCCATGAACGGGTCCAATTAATCGATTTTTTGCACCAATCAAAAGTGATTATTATTTTTATTTTCAAAATAAACATGATTTTTATAAAGTTGAGATTTATATTTTTAAACTATAAATTATTTATATGCAATATGATTGGATGAATTTTTTGGGTGTTATAGGAGGAAATTTATAGGAATGATAGATTTTATAGGCCTTTTTTTAGATTTCTTTATATTTAAAAAGTAAATGTCTATTTTAACTATTTTATATTTTATATTCTTTATTGATAATCTTGTAAATAAAGTGATCTCTCTCTCTCTCTCTCTCTCTCTCTCTCTCTCTCTCTCTCTCTCTCTCTCTCTCTCTCTCTCTCTCTCTCTCTATATATATATATATATATAAATTTTGTATTTTTATTTTTGAAAATATAAGTAATCAAATCAATTAACTATTGTATAGGGATTTGATTCACACGATTTATATTAAATAAAAATAAAAACAAAAAAAACCAAGTATGTATCTTTTATAATTATAATTTTGTATATATTTTTTTGGAAATCATTCTACTTTTTTATTAATACTTTTTGAAAATCATAATTTTCTTTTTAATCATTTTAATATATACGATATTATTTTATAACATTTAATCATAAATTTAAATATTTTTCATTTAGCTATTAAAAAATACCTATTTTCATTTTATTATTTATATTATATAATTTAATAATTATTAACAATTATTTTATTAAGATCAATTATAATTAATATTACATAAATGTAATTAAAATAATATATAATTTTAAACTCATAATTAATAATTAAGTTTAAGATGGGGATGACCCCATAATGTAGTGGTTAGTTGCGAGCCTCCTACATGGGAGGTCTTGGGTTTGACTCTACTCGACTAATTCTTAGCTCCAGGGAAAAGCTAAAAAATACTGCTTCGGCTGTGACATAAAAAATAATAATAATTAAATTTAAGATTAATTTTATTATTATAATAATTAGGATTATATTCTTAAGAAAAATGTATATTTTCAATATAATGTTTATATTATATATATTTTTGATGGGTAATATAGTATTTTTTTTTGATCGGTAATGGGCCGAAGCCAATAAGATGTACATACCCTACCCCCTTCAAGATTTGAACTTATGATCTATTTCAAGAGTACAAGTTTTCCACTACTAGGCCAACTCAGGCTGTACGGGTAATATAGTATTATTATTAATATTTAAATTTCAGATTTTATAGAGTATTCACAAGTCTATAACTGTAAAATTCAAAGGACTACAAACCCTAACTACCCCTCCATACACTTGGCCATTTATACAAAAATACAAAATATTAACAAAATTGGACACACACATACACACATATACAAACAATAAAAACCTGCATAGTATCCATAAAAAATGCCTATTTCCCTTACAAACAATTTTTTTGCTGCCCTGAGGGGTCTGTTGACCCAATAATCTTCAAGTTTGAACTTTGCACGAGCTTTCCCTTTCTGCCCCTTTGTCATGCCAACACCATCTAATTCCAATGTTTGTTCACGAAGATAATCTTTCAAAGCCTCTAGCCAATATGAGGTTCAACTTTCCTTTTATCCATATCACTTGACTCACTCCACTAAATGAAAGGTTGAAGCAATGAATTTTGATCTCCAATTTTCAACTAGTCGCCCTCCGGTGCCATGAGACCTTCACCCAAACATGCCCACTCCACAATAAACTTCAAACCAAAAGTCCACTCGTCATCCACACATTCCTTTAGGACCCACTTAACATCCTCCTTGCTTCCTAACTCCAACCCCCACGCCACAAGCAGTGAGATGATATTAATATTAGTTCGATATCAATGCTCTATTCTCATAAATTCTTCCCCAAACAAGATGTCCAAAATCTATACAAATAGAGGATCATCATGCTTGGAAATGCTCTATAGTCTCTTCTCTGAAATTTGACCCAAAAATGCCAAATTTGTCTCCATCCAGCAACTCTTCGCCACCAACCCTATGCATGCCACCTTACACCAATTTCAAATAGTTGTGCAATAAAAATGGCCAAAATGCCCGTCCCATCTCATTTAAACTACATACCTTTCCATTATGGTTGTTGCAGCTGGTGGCATACAACCCATCACTATTAATCAAGTTGGATCTCTCAGAGATCCTCCCAACAAAATTTGTTTTACTTTGATAACCTCTCCGCCACTATATTTCCATTTCTCAACACACGAGTAATTTTAGAATCCTTGAAATTAAATTTTCTCTTATAATTTTAACATATGTATTTAATTTCCACATTGGAAATTCACCCTAGCTAATGGTATTAATAACAATTAGAGAATCACCCTCCAAATGCAATCGTGATACTGATAATTTCTTGGCCATCTTGACTGCTAATAAATCCGCTTGCATTTTGACTTTATTGTTTATACCTTCCTTCAATCTTTTAGCTCCAATTGCCAAAATATTTATGTTCCAATCACTTGCCACAAAGCCTATACCTAAAGGGCCCAAATTACCTCTTAACACTCGTCAAAGTTCCTTCCCCTCGAAATCCAAATCAACCTCGAGAAATCCATTAAAGACCAATATTTATAATATATTATAATTATTAATATTATTTTATTGAAGTAAAGATATAATTGATATTATATAAATATAATTAAAATAATATATTTTAAAATAATAAAATTAAAAATTATAACAAATATTTTTATTACAATACTATAAAGACACTTATTTGTAATTATTTTCATTACAAAGAGAGTGCCTAGTGCCCATGTAAAGATTTCAGTTAAACGATTCTCCCTAGATTGCAAAACCAGAATTATCCAGCACCCAAATCTAAAACGTTGTTTCTTCGTATTCATGGATTGAGTTGAGGATAACCCGCGAAGGCAATGGCGGCATCGCTTTCATTCACCTCTTATTTCCCAAATCAATTTCATACCCAAAAAATTGCAGCCTCCTTTCAATCCACATGCATTTCTCCTACCAAATTTCTTAACGTAAAATTGAACATCCGATGTTCACCACGTCGGAGGTTCGATTTCTCGATACAGGAAAAACCCCGAAAAGTCATTTGTGCGAATGCCAACAACAAGAATTCAATACCCATCCCAGATCGATTACTCGCAGCAGTTGGCTACTTTCTGCCCTTCTTCGACGGAGTACAATACGGTCGTTTTTTCTTGATAGATTTCCCTTCTGCACAGCTTCTTCTCCAACCCCTTTCCCCAGCCATTAGGGTTTACAAAAGCTACCCATATGCAAGTATTCTCGTGCTTATTATACTCTATTTTTATGTTGTGCCAAACCCTAACATAAGGCGTTATGTTAGATTTAATGTCATGCAAGCAGTTGCCTTGGATGTTCTGCTTACTGTTGCTGATATTGTGGATCATGCTTTTGAGCCACAGAACGGGATTGGCCTCAGCTTGTTGACGAGTTTTGATACTACTGTTTTCCTCTTCCTTCTAACTTGCCTCGTTTACGGTTCGACCTCTTGCCTTATGGGCCAGGTTGCTAGATTGCCTCTTGTTGCAGACGCAGCAGAGACACAGGTATTTTGAATTTTTATCGTAAGAGGATTTTATTTTAAATCGTTTTTTTGGAAATTGAATGTATGTATTATGCTCGGCGAATATGCATAGCGTGAGGATGTTGGAGGTGTTGAAATGGTTTCTGGTTCAGTGGGAAATGAAGAACATTATTCAGAGTCTCTTTGAAAATTCTGTTCATTTTTGAAACGGTAATTTATTTTTTTCCAGTGTGAAATAAGGATTTTGGTGTCTTTATGGAAATTCAGTTGAATGGGTATAATAATTTGGGGTTTTTCGCAAAAATGTTTTTCTCTCTGCGACGTAATCGAATTGTAATCAGGCATCCAATTTTATGCTGTGTTGTATCGATGTTTGTGAGCTAATTGATTTGGATGGCTTTTGCCGTTCGTTTTTAGCTCTCTTCTCCTGGAGCACATTTGTTTTAATTAGGGTAAAATGTACACTTGTTATTTTAGTTTTGACAATTAGATGCATGTTCTACTGGGGCTTGCTCCTTCATATTATATGCATGGTGCGCGACGTATTTGTAGATCCTAATGCTCTGCTTAATAAAGGCCAGGATTCTGAATCTAAATGATGCGATTATTTCGCTATCATCCAGTTACCTGAACACTCAATTCAAGGATGTGTTACCTGCCTCATGCTCATACCCACATCGTATCTTGTGGTGACTATATTGGAAGGTTATCTAGGTGCATCTTTATTCATGTGTTCATGTAAGGTATTCAAATTGAAATATCCATCCTCGACTCCATATACATATGCTCCAAGGAATGGCATTAGCAGAGCCCTTCTCAGCAGGAGCTGCCAAAATTTCCAATTTTTTTTGATGTTTGCTGTGATGGCATGCATATGTCCACGTTGACGGTGCTGGAGGGCATACCTGAAATAATGATAGGCAAGCATATTTTTTTATAGGCCGGTTCTAAAAAACGATGCTCATTGCCAACCACTCTGAGGGGCATTTTGAAGAGGCAGAAGGATCCTTCTCTTTGTTAACATTCTGCATGAGCTTTTTAAGAGGATGACTGTTGTCCTGGAGGGTCTACTCGAGATTGGTTTACTCTCGTGCTCATAAGTCTAGGTTATGACAGATCTTGGCCATTTGGATAACATACTTGGGACTGAAATTGGTATGGCCAAGTTGTCGGGATATTGAGGAAGAGTCTTCTGAAAATGTCTGGCCAAGGAAGTATCAGTCTATACAGAAGCCATGAAGGCAGGAAGATTGCAAAAAATGAGTGGCTGCAAGATTGCATCATGGAAAGGTCAGACAATGGATAAGTTGATGTGATTAAGATCAAATTAGTAAAAGCAGGGGAATTGCATTTTATTGAGAAGGGAAGGGCAATTTTGTGGATTGGGCAGAAAGTAGGGGTTTTGGATATCCTTCAATGGTGAAAAATGAGTAAAATCAGAAAGATGTTGGCAAAGATTAATTTGATCTCACATTCTGCTGCAGGAAGAGGTCGTAACATGTATAACAATAGGGACAGCCTGGATCTTTTCTTCGAGTTTCATTTGCACGAAAGGCACTTTTGAGATGGCAATTAGCCTCATGACTCAGATCAGTGAGGATGTAGATTCATGGCAACCAGAGCAGCTAACAAAGTCTCATCTTCATATTAATCATACGCTTGAGTGTGCATGAGTTTGAATTTGGTATTGTTGAGGGGATATCTACTTTTGTACTGAGTAGAAGGTATCATCTCTAGTTTGCTTGTTCACTAGTAATTTTTGTTGGTTCCTGTGTTTATATCTTATTTAGTCTGTTATGACTGTTTGCTGTTTGTATTAGTCTTAGTAACCATCTGAGGTTTTTGGTCTATAAGGTTTTGTATGAAGTCACCATATGCTGGCCTGTACTTTGTGTTTGTGAAATTTTGAATTATGATTAACGTAAACTGAATAAATCTTTACTGAACAATATATTTCACTTAAATTTACCTTCACATGAGTAGGTTATACACACTGAGTTTTCTGTGATTTATTTTCACTGGTTTTTAGTAAAGACAATACGGTTGATTTCCCTACAAGTGATTCACTTCACAAGGAAATAAGTGTTCTTTGATGATATTGAATGGATTCTTTTCATTCATTTGAGTTTAATACCAAATTGCAGATTGATCCATTTAGCAGAATGATCATTGATGTGAAGTTATTCTAGGTTTCTGTTCACAATCTCATGTCTAATTTAATGCTCTCTGTATCTTGCTAAAGAAGGAATTTATCTATATAGTTGGGTCACAGATTGAGCTTACAGAAATATATGAATATTTAATTTGTCTAATAAGATCAACTTTTGTATTTAATGACATAAGCTGTACGGTTTACTCATACATAGAATATCTGGAATAGCGTGAATGTATATCCTTTTATAAAGTCCCCTTTTGTACTTGATGATGTAAGAATTCACTAAATGGAGCTGAAAGAATCGTGTTGATTAGATTAAACCTTATGATTTCAGTCAATTCAATGGATTAGTCACAAAGGACAACAGGGAAGGTGATTTAGCATCCAATTGTAAAGGTCAAGGCAGATTAGAAGATGGTTTGAGATTCCAATAATGGCAGAATGACATATGCCAACTGGAGCAACCTTTGAAGTTTTCATCCTTCATGAAAAGTGATCTTACTTTTGATTCTAAACAATAATGTTAGTGACAGGCCACTCTGCTTACATTTAATGTCAAGTGTATTGGACTTGAACAGAAAATCTGGTAAACATGTGGAGTTGTTCAAATTTGGATTCATGTACTAGGAACATAGTGAGCCATATTTCAAATAATTACTCGAAGATAGTGAGTCATATGTCTCTAACACAAGTTTCCTGACTAAGTGGATCCTATGCAGTATTTTGTAGCTAAATATTAGTTCTTAGCTTTTTCCTAATTGTGATGAAAATTGTCTAGGAACTAAGGTTATGGCTGGATGATATCGGCAAATGGGAGTAAGGCTATGGCTGAATAATTTCGACAAATCATTGCTGCAAAGCTACTTCTGTGTCATCTCCGAAAGTATAATGTCTGTAGAAACTTGTGATTTTCACATTTTAGACAGATCTTGTCACTTCTTGGACTGCAAATGTGTCAGTAATTAGTGACTAATTACCAATCATTGCAATAGTCTTCAAATTTAGGTCAAAACTTGAGAGGTGTACTAATAACTTTTAACATGAAGTAGAAGATCTCTTTGTTCGTACCAAAAGATTCACTCGATACCAAAAAAAAAAAGGAAAAAGAAAATTTCCTCTACCATTGAGGTCAGTTGAAATCTAGGGAGTATTTTTCATAGCTTGATTTCTATTTCATATTTTGTTTTCTACTAAATAAATGTGTTATCTTTATGGACATATCAATTATACTCAATCATTGTGACAGAGAGAAATGTTGCTGATATGTATTAAATTACTATTAATGCATACTTTGGTTTCTAGTTTCATCTATCTTGATCTCCAAGAAGCTGACTCGAACATTTCCAGGTTTTGTAAAAGCTTCACACAGAGCCTTATTTCTTTTGAGCTTTATGCCCTTATCATTTGATGGCTTGGCTGAATAGAATTTTTTTGAAATATCCTCTAACTTTACTGTCTTTCCTATGATACTTTTGAATTTCACTTATTTGTGTCTGAAACTTATGATTGAATCTTACATGACATTTTTAACAACTGGTATTATATTTAGCAACAATCAAATAGATACTCCCAGATCCTGCTTACATGGTAAAGTGAATAGGATTTTATGTTGTATATCAAGGCAGTTTTGCTTCAATAAACTTCATTCGCATGGCCCAACATAAAGAACAATAGTCCTCCATTGCAACTATTCATTGTTACATACCGTTTCAAGAATGATTATTTGGCCCTTCATGTTTCTGTTTCTTAAATATATTTGCATGTTTATTTGGGTTCCATGCAAATGTTATTCTAGCCTGTTTGAACTTCTATTTCTCAATGGTTTACTTAATCGATGACCCTTTTTGATAAGAAACAGCTGGAGAAATGGATAGCTGTCCACTGTGGTTCATGCAGTCATCATCAAACATTGATCTATTTTCTATCCAATTGGAGGCATTGTCTTAGGATACCTTAGTTTTGTAGAGGAGAAAAGCGCATACTTAGCACTTCTCCCAACTTGTTTTACACATACTTTTATCTGTTTTTTCATTTTGGTCGGAATTGTGGATATGATCAATGTAGGCACAATTTTGTCCACCTAATTCATATTCTCGTTTCACTTTCTTTGAGCTGGCTTTTGTCCAAAATTGGATTGTTGCTTGTTGGCTTGCCTGCGTAATCTTTCATCTTGTTTTCCTGTTTTCCCACATGATTTGTCCACCTAAATCGTATTCCTGTTTCACTTTCTTTGAGCTGATTATCATTCAAAATTGGGCTGCTGCCTGCTAGCGTGCTGGCAAAATCTTTTGAATTGACACCTAAGATTGCATATTTAGAGGCAAGGAAGTCCTAGGCATCTGATAGAAGCCGTTGAGCATTGTAGAGCAATCTAATAGCATCATGAGCATTTAAGTGAGAGTTATAATAGTTTCTGCAATGTATAACACTTAAATCCTAGCAAAGCAAGCACGTAATAATAGTTTCTGCAATGTATAACACTTCAATCCTAGCAAAGCAAGCACCTAAAGCTGCTGCAATTTTTGCAAATTTTACACGCTTCAATCCTAGCAAAGCAAGCTCCTCAAGGTTTTTTTTAACTAGGTGTTAGCTACAGGTAAACTATCTTTCAAATGTGCAAAAGATTTGGGAGTAGGTGACCGATTGGTCAGGATTAAATTGGGAAAATATTGAAATCTAATTTTCAAAATTTTCTATGTTTTAGTAAATTGCAATTTTGAGGGTCTTCGATGTTTCCGAAATTTGGTTCTAGATTATTTGAATACCTTTCCAACGCATCAAACGGTTTGTAATTCGGAGCTAGGATGAGAAAGTTATGCCTTCTCAAAGTGGACTAAAATTTTATATTTAGTTTTTTGATAATTTTGATAGTTTTAGTAGTTTAATTGTAATAAACATTATGGTGACTCTTCGTTTCAATTCCAAGGGATTTGTGTGACCCTTGGGATACATTCGACTTGTATAAACTCCAATTTTGAATAGAATGGAGACAGTTTTTGGTTTGCAATCTTCTTGTTGTCAATTTTTGTGTTGAAATCTACAATACCGCAGGTATCACACCAGGTATTGTAATCTGGTTTTCATAAATCAGATCACTGATAGAGACAAGATTGCATCGTATCGGATAGAATCATAGGCATGATCATATCCAAAATTAGTAATATGATCTGTTTCAGAAATGATGCTTCAGATCTGAAATTTTTTGTTAGGGGAAGCTACCAAATTGCCAATATAGTTTAAGTCAACCGCACCGTCTACCCTTGTCATCACGGAGCTAAGCACTTTTTAACGTTTCTATTGGTTTGCTATTTATTGAGTTTTGCTTTCTCAATACAATTATATCTATTCAAAAATCAGATTAATTTTTTTAATTAATCTTCACCACAATTCTTTTTATTTTTGTAGAAGGGTGTTTTCTTCTCTACAAGTTTATATGTTTCAAATGGCTTGCTATTTTTTGGTATACAAAGCAAAAATTAATTATGATGCCGACATCATTAACATTGATTTTTAAAATATATCTAAAGTTTCCCATAATCTATATGTCTCTCATGCCTTCATATTTGCTGGTGTACAACACCTACCTCACTGTGTCATATGTTGAGAGGAGTGGATGAATCTTCTATTGCCTTGGTGTTTCGAAGTACAAGCATTGCATCCAAAGGTTATTAAGAAACTCACTAGTAAGATACTATGAAGACCTTGAAAATAGCAACGAACTTGTTAATTGTTACATATAATAAATTTATAATTAAATTAAACTGATTATTAATTATGCCAAACGTGTCACTCTACTTGGTGGTATCATCACTCCATTTTAAAATCATATCACATGCGCCACAATATCCATAAAGTGAGATCCTAGATTTCAGAAATTTTTGTTCATAGAAACAAGCTTAAACAAGAGATGCACAACATAAGGTTTCTATTGTTACTTTAGTCTTTCAGGCATTCTTTAGAGTTGGATATATATAGAGAGACAGAGTGATAGATCGAACTATTTATTAAGAAATTGAATAATTTGATTCTTCAAAATTAGTATGTGGGGTTGTAACATAAGTGATGATATGTATTACTTTGAATCTAAAATGTGATGTTACTCATTTAAACTATAGTTACAATATTATTATAATTTGTATTTTCAGATCTCTAAATTAGATAAACTAAAAATATTGTAAAATAAGATACATGTGTGAAATAATTATTGACTTTTGAAAGATCATTTACAAAATTATGCAAGGTTTATACTTGTGAATTGGAGAAGGATTGTAGTAACAACATAAATCCAAGTTACAACAACTAGAGTTTCTTAGTCACTAGTTGTTATATCAACACAAGTTTGGCATATAGATTGCATAAACATAGGGAGAACAAGAAGATATGGCCAAACGATGCCCTAGTAATGCCTTATGTAGATATTCTAGTGACTAATGTGCTAACAACACCAAAATTCTTTCTCATAATGAATTTTCTAAATGTTAGTTTTATGTTTTGATTAAGGTAAAATAAGGATTTTGAAAGGGCCTAGACCCTTTAACAAAGAGAAAGATAAGCACTAAGCACTATGTGATAGCAAAAGACAACCAAGAGGATCAACAAAGAAATTACAAAAGTGACACAATTAACCCTTACAAATGACCAAATTAAGATTCAAGATGGTTTGAAGCTCAACTGCTCTAATGATTTTTGTTTAGCCATTCTTTTTTTGGAGCAATACATGAGAACACAAGTGGATCCATCAGTCAATCTTGAACCCTTGGGAGAGATATACATTAATGAAATTAGATTTCCACGATTCATTATGTTCATAGTTTGCGATTTCTAGATTCGATTGTGTGATTTTTTGCATCCAAAAATTGTGAACAATGGAGATATACATCACCCAAACTCTGAATAGGTGATTGCTCTCCAATTTCTTCTTTCTATATTTTATCAATGGTGGTAATATACAATTCAACAATAGGTGTTTGTTCCATTTTTCTCCAAATGAAATGGTTTTTCTTGTTGCTAGGGTAGTTAGCAATAATATGACTCACTTTACAATAATAATGACCAACAATGGAAGAGTCTTCAATTTCAATTTGTTGCACCCAAATGCCATATTTGGAAGAAAGTGTAACTTGAGATGGGAGCTTCTTATTTTTCTCAACAAGCACACAAAAGTGAGCAAAGATTAAGATGCATCCTAATTTTTTTGGTCGAATTACAACATTTAAATAGCATTGGGAATGCCCTATGCTCACCTAATGGTAAGCATGGAATTCAAAAACAAAAAATAGTAAGTAAAGGAGGAGAAATGAGTAACATAACCTTGAATTTTTTGGCATACACAATCACACAAGGCTTGCAATCCACGAAAGGAGAGGAAGAATCCAGACAACACAAGTAATTACCTTCCCTTTCCTATTCAATCCAATTCAAATCTCACTCCTTGCCATCCAATATTGAGCCCACAATTCAAACTTTCATATTTTTTCTTAGAGAGTGTAGTGTCATAAATTGTACCCCCTTACAATTTCACGCTTCTTTTTGGGCCCTTGCCTTAGTGTGTCTCCTCATAGCTCTTTCCAAGCCTATTTTTGGTTCATTTTCTACCAAATTGTGGTCATATGCTAATTTAGTGATCAAATCCTGTGCACACTTGCTTTTGTTCCACCCCTTTCTGGGTGGACTAGGGTGCTAGGCACCATGGTCCCCCTGGATTGGGCCCAAATTTGAACCCATTAGTGTTTCGATTCCTGCCAATTGTTATTTGGTCTCAAATTTTAATTTGATCTCTGGAGGTCAACCTAATTTGTGAAATACCTTGAGAACCCTATATAAGAGCATCTTTACTAATTCATTTTTATCTGTATCCAAATTCTAATAGATTTCTAGAGCAAGTATATGAGTGATTTTCTTCATATTTGAGCATTATGAAGCATCAAGTTATATCAATTTTCATGCAAGTGGGATTTTATGATTGATCTTGTTTTGTCATGTCATGTTATTGCATCAACACTTGAGGGTCCAATCCAAAGAGCATTACATTATCAACATTATCAAGCTTGAGGTATAATCTTGCAAATTCAATATTTTACATTAGAGTTAGCCTCTGCTCAACAAGGGTAAGCTATCTTTTCCTAATCCTCATTGTTGTAGGGTTAATTTCAACTTGGGGTTTGATTTAGGCAAACCGCTATACAACCCAACACCATTTCAATCTTTGGTCTATAGGATTCAAATCTGACAGAGAAGGATTGTTGATTCATAAAGTACAGACTGAGACAAAAATGTTAGACCTTGAAGGAGTAGAAAACCCTAGATGTAGTAGCTTAGCTATAGTGTTTGACACTTTTTTGATGAAATTTTAGGAAGATATGAGACATCTTGATCTAGGATCTATTTTCCAAATTTGCATTAGACATCTTCAAGACAATGGTGCTTAGCTACAACGTTTGACACTTTTAGGCTCAAATTACAGACATAGGTTCCTCTTTGAATTCCATTTCCAGATTTGTTCTTAGAATTTGTATATTTGTTTTGTATCTTTTTGTTCATGTTGAATATTGTCAAATTCACTACTTTGTACCTAGTTCTTGCATTTTCTTTGTACCTAGTTCTTGCATTTTCTCTTTCTTTCTCATCTGATTACATCATCACTTAAAAAGGAATAATCAAACCATAGAGCCCAACTCTCCCAAGTGTTTGTAGTTGAGCCTATTGACCATTGTTTAATGTATGTGGATGTGAATGAGTTTTGATTCTTAGTTTACATATATAGACAAGTGAACCCCATTCCACCATATTACAAAGAACAAAAGGCTTCCAAAATGAAAAATTTCTAAAATAGCAAATCTCTATTTCCCTTTTGAACCCTTTTTCTTTTTCCCAATATTTTTCAATTTTAAATTTAATTTAAAATTTCCCTAAATAATCTATGTTGGCAATTTTACTCTTCCATAATTTAAAATTTCCCTAAATAATCTATGTTGGCAATTTTACTCTTCCATAATTTAAAATTTATGTAGCTATTTAAACTCATTTAATTTACAATTTAACTAATGATTCAATCACATATACATATGCAACCTAAGAAATACTTTACAAAAACACGAAACTTAAGAAATTGTTTAAATCATGTATTCATTGGAATTTTATGAGGAATACAAAAAAATCACTCTTGTTTTGGATTTGGGTCAACATTGGTAAAAAAATAACATAAATTGTATTTGGATTGAGTATGTCTAGGTATGGAAATAAGGGATAGTCTAGTGTGACATCTCCCATCTAACCATTGTTGGGGATAACTCAAACTTATAAATAAATCAGGCGGAGAAGTGTCCTATACTTGCACACTCAATACCCACATATAGTTTACCTACAACATGTATATGATATTCAAAGCATAATACAATTCCCCAAGTAGGGTACAACATCATGAAGCATTAAGAAAACATTCATACATACATATGTGCATAAACTATTGTAGTAGAAAAACATAGTCCAATATAAACATGATTATAATAATAACATAACTGTCTCACAATATACACCCAAATCCTGGTTCCAATACAAAATGATAAGATGAGAACATCTTGAATCAAAATAATCAACTATCAATATCCAAATCCAAGTCCAAAACAAAGCTATCAAAATGCAAATGTGAGAATAATTATATAGTTGCAATGTGCTTGGAACCAACTTTTTGAAGATATCTCATTTAAGAAATTTTGATTATTGGGCAAAAAGTTATGGAAAAATGAAAGAAATAGCCACCTTGAAGGCAAAAAGGGCCTCTTGGTAGTTCCGTGATGATGACAATGGGCAGACCGCTTTCCTAGCAATGGGAAGGTGGTAGATGTGTGGCCAAATTTTTAGTCACTTGAGGTGACCTATGTCAAAATTTGGGTTGAAGCCTCTAGTAATGACAGTACTTTGTGAGAAATGAGTAGTAATGTCACTTGACTTTGGGCTCGGGGTTAAGCCCTTAATGGGTAGCATAGAACTAGTCATTGTGATGGAGGGATAATTAAAGCCCAACCAAATAGGTGTGCAAAAAAATGTTTGAAAACATTTTTAAAAAAAGCTACCAATTGTACCTTTTTCATAGACATGATGTAGAGATCACATTAGCTAAATGCTCATAGAATGTCAATAGAACCAACTATATCAATTGTATCATTTGTTGACTACTACATAGTACAAAATATTTTTGTGTTGAATCTATAAACTCCTCCCAAAAATGACAAAAAAGTTTGGCCAAATATTAAGTGTTATTTAATAAAATATGGGTTTTGGGGCCTTATAGACTCAATGGTGATGTTTATTTTGCCCCAAAATGTACCCATTAAAATCTCATGCCTAAATTACCTTCAAATGTGAGAAAAATATTTGTAGATATAAAGAGCTGATGCTATGTTAGAGTCACTACTCAAGGACTCAAGCTCCCAAGATCACCTGCAAAACCAAAATTACCCGATACAAGAGAGAAAAGACGTAGAATATATTTTCCAATAATAGATGCAAAATAATATTTGATCAATTGCAATCAATGAATATGCTCAAAATCTACATATGAGATCTTGCTTATATAGGCAAGGTCGAGAGGTAGGACAAACTAGGATGATTACAAATTTCTTAATCCTATGTCATGTGATGACTAGAGGATAAGATCACATATGTACAAGAAACTTCTAGAAATATTTCTAACTCCCTAATTAAACTTAATATGTGAAAGTGTGAATGGGACCTAACATATAACTAGTTAGATAATGTGCCTAGTTCACACTACAAAAGGGAGAAACTAGATAGGAAATATTAATATTCCTTCACACTAATATTATCTATTATGCATTACTTTCTTATGGCCCTAGTTTGGGGCCAACAATGAGGTATCATGCTTCCCCATTCTTGTACTTTCATGATCATATATCATTGCCTTATTACATATTTGTCACACAATACTTTTTATGATATTTATTCATGATGATAAATTTACTTTTAATGTCTCCTCTAATTTCATGCGTCCTTCATGTGTAATAAATTGGAGAATGGGCATATTATATCATTGAAATTATTTTATGTTTGTGATTATAACAACTTTCTATCATGGCCTACACCACCTTTTATTATTTGGAGCTTAATTACAATGGTCCATTGAGGGATCTTACACCTTCTCCACTATTGGTTATAATGGTTAGCTTCATGCCACATAGTCATAATTTCAAGATGTATATTTACAAATTCATGGCAACATTTACAATTTTTTTTTTAAAATTTGATATTCTTTTTTGAATAAAAGGGGTAAAAACTTTATTGAAACTCAAGAACAAGAATTACAAAGAGAGCCAAAGCCCCGGGCCCCAGGGTAGAACCAACAAGCCAGCCCTACTACAACCAACAACCTAACCCTCCATATCCTCAGTAAAAATCTTCTGCAAATCCTGAGATTGATCCTCAGAAAGATGCTCCCAACTTTCAACCTTCCAATCACTACCATGTTCCGAGGCCCACTTTGCCAGACAATCAGCTGCTCTATTCCATTCTCTAGGGATGTGGATAAAGACCACCTGCTCCATTAAAGAACTAATATGGAGAATCTGTTGAACAATCCCTGCCAACTGCCACTGTATCCCAATATCCTTTTGCTCATTCAACAAGTTAACAACAATTTGTGAGTCTAATTCACAAATCACCTGCCTATGACTCTGCTCCCAAGCCCGTTCAAGGGCGTAGAGAATTGCAAATCCTTCCATAAAATTATTAGAGTGCCTCCCTTTATGAATCGAAAAGAGGAAAACTACCTCCCCCCTGCTATTCCTGCCTACACCCCCAACACTTGCTGGGCCAGGGTTACCCCTAGATGAGCCATCAGTGTTAATCTTGATAATCCCATCCTGAGGGGGTACCCACCTTCCCACCCTTTGAACCTTCTTCGAAGCCTTTCTACCTCTCCTGACACAAGCTAAAGCCGGAGACAGCTCTTGCAGGCCAAACCTACTCACAATGTCTGCCTCATCTCTATTTAACAGAAAGTTCACCTCACATTTAGCTTCCACTGTCTCTCGGATCATGGCCATGATCCTATTCCAAACCTGCTGAACAAACATTCTGACCTCACGAAAGATCCTTCTATTCCTCTCGAGCCAGATCTGCCACAGAATGAAGATGGGCCCGATATACTAGACAGTCTGGAGGAAGGAGGATACGATAGGAGGTCTGCCCAAACTACTCCAGAACTCCACCAGAGAGTCCGCATGGACACACGAATGCTTCCACACCCCCCACCAATAATGCCAAATAAGCATCGAGAAGGGACATCTAAAGAACAAGTGTGAGGAATCTTCCTTCCCATTACCACACATAACACAAATAGAAGGCCCCAAGAATCCCCGTTTGTGGATATTATCCCAAGTTAGACATTTATTCAGAGCCAAGGTCCAAGCAAAACAGTTACACTTCGGCCAGGAAACCTTATTCCACACTTGTTTCCACTAGTTCACCTCCCCTTCCTCCAGACCTCGGTTCAACAATTCCCGGTATCCACTAGCTACCGTAAAAACTCCCTTAGGATTTGGAGATCAAGCAAGCCCATTCCTCCCTTGAGGAAGCTGCAGTGTCTACTCGCCAGAATGCCTTGCAACTCTGCACACTCATCCTCCATCCCAGCAACCGGCCACTCATTAAGAGCTTTCCACCACTCCAAATCCAGCCTACCACACCTATAAGCAGCCTTAAAGTCACTCACCCTTGACCAACCCGCCTCCAAAAACCTTTGGCTTAGATTCCCAAGATGAGGGAACTGATGAAGGATGGGAGGATAACCATCCCACGAATCATTCCAGAAAAGGACCTCTTTCCCCCTTCTACAAATCCAAAAAAGCCTACACTTAATGAGAGCAGCCCCCCTCTTGAGAGTGACCCAAATTGAATATCCCTTTCCCTCAAGCGGATACCTAGAGATTTCCTCCATCGGGATCCTCGACATATATTTGTTGGCCAAAATCCTAGCCCAACCACAATCCTGTTCCACACACCACCTCTAATATAATTTAGCAGCCAATGCTTCCCCAAAAAGAATAGAATGCCTTAGACCAAGTCCCCCCGACTTCTTCGGGCTACACACTAAGTTCCAATTAACCAGACTCCATTTAGATGAGGAAAGATTGCCTGCCCATAAGAAATGCCTAGCCAGAGAATCCAATCCCTTCAAGAACCACTTAGGAGCCACATGAAGCATACATCGATAGATCGGAAGAGCCTGAACCACCGACTGAATCAGTTGAACCCTCCCAACAAAGGAAAGCCATATGTGAGTCCAGTGATCAACCTTTGTGCGAAATTTATCAAGAATACCCTGCCAAGACTCCCTAGGAGGTTTGCCAGGAGAAATAGGGATACCCAAGTAGATCAAGGGCAGGGAGCCAACTTGGAATCTTAATATAAGAGCAATCCTCCTCTGAATAGTTTCAGGAGTGTTGAAGAAGATGATAGAAGATTTATTCTCATTGATCAACTGGTCCGAGGCCTCAAGATAAACATCCAGGGCCTTCCGCAGATTAGTAGCTTCTCTGACCCGAGCCAGCCCCATAAGGGCTGTGTCATCCACAAACTGCAAATGTGACTGCGGCTGGAGGTCATTACCCCATATCCAACCCTGAATACTACCCAGCCCCACATTCTGCTTAATCAGCCTCCCCAACCCCTCAGCCAACAGAATGAATAAATAAGGTGAGAGAGGGTCCCCTTGGCGAAGACCCCTGAAAGCACCAAACAACTCAGTATGGTCTCCATTAATAAGCACCGAAAGAGAAGTAGTCGTAACACAACTCATAACCCATTGAACCCACTCATCAGCAAAACCAAAGGCCTTGGGGATCTTCTGAAGGAAGGACCACCGGACTCCATCGTATGCCTTAGCCATATCCAGCTTGATAAACATAGCTTTTTCCTTGGATGAAGCCATAGAATGAATGGTCTCTGTAGCAATGACCACACCATCCAGGATTTGGCGACTTTCCACAAAACCACTTTGCTCCTCTGAGATGACATTCCCCAAGCACTTCTTCAATCTCTCCGCGATAAGCTTAGAGATGATCTTATAAACCACATTGCAGAGAGAGATAGGGCGGAACTGACCTAACCGGACGACCCCTTCACACTTGGGGATAAGAGCAATGAAAGTCGCATTCAACGCTCTAAGCATCTGCTTATTCCTTTGGGACTCCTGGACCACCTCCAATAAATCTAGTTTGATGATATCCCAGAACTCTTGAAAGAATTCCACCGGGAACCCATTTGGGCCAGGAGCTTTTCCTTTCCTCATGTGAAAGACAATCCTTTCCAGCTCTTCCAATAAGATAGGACACAAAAGCTGCTCATTTATCTCCCCCGTGACTAGAGATGGAATGCAATCAAGAACCTGATTCTCCGCCACCGAATCCCCCGGGGGGTCCTCCCTAAATTGGGCCTGAAAGAACTGTAACGACTCCCTAGAGATCTCCTGCAAGGACACACACTGCTCACCTCTATCGTTGACCAGAACAGGGATAGAGTTACCATGTCTTCTTGCTTTCACTGAGTTGAAGAAGAAAGCAGTGTTCTTGTCCCCCTCCTTCAACCAATCAATACGAGCTCTCTGCTTCCAGTATATTTCTTCTCGAAGCTCCCATTCCTTGACCACCTTGACAGCCCTTTCCTCATCCCTAAGCAGCTCCTCAGACAGGCCTTGCTCTCTGATTTCGTTGGTGATCCCATTCAACACCAATTGAGCCGCCTTCTTCGCATGAAAAATATTCTCGAAGCCCTGGCGGTTCCACTGCTTAAGCTGATACTTAATAAATGAAGATGCTTGGCAAAAGAGTACATGGTAGTGCCAAAGGGTGGCTTCCCCCTCCTCCACCACTCCGCAACAAGGGCCTATAGGGAAGGATCCCAAAGCCACATAAGTTGAATTTTGAAAGGAGGAGAGCGAGCTACCCGAGCCGAAGAAGAAACCAGCTTGATGGGCCAGTGATATGACCCTCTCCAGTCGAGATTCTCGGAGCTAGTGGACCACCCTCCACCAATCCAGAAACTAGAGACCAGAAAACGGTCCAGCCTCTCTGCAATCCAATACTCTCCCAGCCTCCTATTGTTCCAGGTGAACAAACCATTGCTAGGCTTAATGTCAACTAGCTGCAACAAGGATATATTATCCTGGAACAAGACAGAAGAGGGTTCCAATCGCATGACACCCCCTTTCTTTTCACTCAACTCAAGGATGGCATTGAAGTCGCCTGCCATAATCCAAGGATGAAAAGGGGCCAGCCTTCGCATACAAGAAATATGGGACCACAGGTTTTTCTTACCTTGAAACTCTGTAGGGGCATAGATGTTAGAAAACAAGATGGGTTCCCCAGTCTCAAGACTAGAGAGGACCCCAGATAAAGAAGATCTGGAAGCAACCCACCAGACTGGGCGAAATCTTGAGGGGTTCCAAAGACAAGCCACCCCTCCAGAAGATCTCGCTGCCCCAACACACTGACACTCGCCTCTCCCCCACAACTTTGGCACTAGACCCATCATACTCTCCACTGAGATTTTAGTTTCTTGTAAAAATAGGACGTCTGGTGAATGATTCCTAATCGAATCCCGAACAACTTTTTGTCTAGGGCCATTGTTCAAGCCCCTCACATTCCATGAAAGCACAATCATTTAGGGGGATTGGAAAAATGCGTATCCAAGGTCTTTACTGACCCTGACTCAACCAAGTTCTCCCCCATCAATTTGATCTTATCCAGATCCTTCTTTTTGCCAGCCTTTGAGCTCTTCTTTGAAGCACTTTTCTTAATATCTTTCTGATGTAGACCCAGGAGGGCGGAGGACTTATTACTTTTCCCCCTAGTCGAGTCCAATTTCAAAGCTAATGGGGAACCCTTCCCCTCAACCATATTCTCTTCCAACCCAGGAGTGGGTACCAGCTGAACCCCTACTGTCTGATCCATCTCCATCTGATGGCTTCCAACCACAAGCAGGGCCTTGGTAGAGTCCTCAATTACACTTTCCGGTGCCCCCCCTGATGCACCTTGATCCAAAGGGATAAACCCCGAATTAACTTCCTGATGGCTAAGATCATCCAGGACCTCGAATCTATAGAAGGAATCCTCCCCCTGTCTCTCCTGTAAGGGCCTCTTTTGTCATCGGTTCTTGTTCTTTGTCTTAACTGCAACAAAACTATCAGTACCCTCAACCTCGACCGACATGGTAGCTTTCCCTTTCTCAACCCTATCTGGGCTTGGGTCCAACTGCTGAGATTGATGCACCGCCGGTTTATATCTAGGGCATTTATGCTGTAAATGACCATACTCATGACACAAACGACACTGAAATGGGAGAGTCTCATAATCTAACTGCTGAGTCCAAGAATAAGAGCCTGCGCACATATCTATAGCATCTGGCAATGGTTTAGTGAGATCAATTTCAACACAAATGCGCGCGAAGGTCATTACCTTTCTCCCTAGGGTTTGCGTTGAAGATCCCACTGGCCTCCCTAATAGAGCAGCAAGCATCCGTAGCACGTCCTCTCAACAGCATTCCACAGGAAAACGTGGTAGCCGAACCCATACTGGAACCCTATTAGGGAGCTCCTCCGAAGGATTAAACCCTGCATGCCAAGGTTTGATGAACAAACCCACTTGGTTGTAAAAATACGGGCCTCCTTCAAATACCCTATGGCTATCCTCCATGCAGTTGAAAGTAACCATGAAATAGTTATTCGCCAACAGCATAATCTCCATTTCTCCTTCCGGTGCCCAAGTCCTTTGCGCTCAGTTTTCCAAAAACTGCAAGGACACCCTCATTCCCAAAAACTTGCAATAAAGGGAGTGCTTTGAAAAATACTCAATGTCTTCAGCTATCATCTCAGGAGGAATGACCAACTTCGGCCTCTCATTGCATCTCTCCAAACATCCATTAATCTTCAAGATGCGAGAACTGCCAGCACTCCCATTCCCCGAATCAGATGAAAAGAGATTGTTGTTGAAAGGCTTCATACTCTGAGGTGGGGGTTTTGAGCCCACCGCAGCTCGGAAATTCATAGTTGACGCATCTAGCGATGCCACACCACCAAGCGACACCATCCGAACAGCAAAAATAAAAACAAATGACCACGCACCCCACCCCAAAGGGGCCACACAAGGAATCAATGCTCCCGAAGCACCCTCCCTCCCTCATCACCAAAAGGAGGGCTTGCCGACACCTCAGACCCACGGGAAGAAACCCCAGCAGCCCAAAACCCAGCCCCGCGCAGCCTCAACCCCGCCCCCCAAAACCCTCGCAGCCCCCTCCGCACCCAGCACCACCCTCGCAGCCACTGAGCACCCCCAACCGCCTGCAACACCCTTCCTCGCCGCTCCTGCAACCACCCCACGCGCGAGCTAGGGCCACGAAACCCTAGCTCGGCTGCACAAGGACCCCCGCACGCACGCCATCTATAGCGATTTCATTAGTCATTCTCCTTAATTTGATATTCTTAAGTATTATCTTAGTAACTATATTTCAAAAAATTTGGAGATGCTAATCACTGAATTTTGTTTGCTTTTGCAATTTTTGAGATATAACACTCATTGCTAGGAGAATGTGTTGAAGAGATGTCATTTTTTGTGTCTTTTTTATAAGTCTAAAATAATACACCTTCATGTTGACTACTTGCTTTACTTTGACATGCTTCTTTATCATAGTTCACATTCAAGTCAAAGTGAGTGAAATATATAATGGTGAAAATTATATAATATATTTTTTTCATTAGCTTTGGACTCATTTAAACTAAGTTATCCTTTATATAATGACTATCATACAAGTGGAATGTTTTTTGCACTAAGAAATAAATATTCCTTACACCTAACTTAATTTCACCTTCCTAAATTATGAGGAATTAGTTCTTTAGCTTACACTATCATCCGCTTGTTCAAAATAATGACAAAAAATTGAACTTAGTTCATTTTTGTGATGTGAAATCAACCTCAACCGTTTTAAAACTCAAAATTTGAATTGGGGATATGTCATCCCCTTTTATCTAGTTATTATATTCAAATTTACTAGGGTGTTCTAGAAAAGGACAAACCTAAATTTATTTTAAAATCATGAAAGAGCCAATGACATCTAAAATCTAGGGATTTCACTTAATATTTGGATCATTTGATAAGGAATGCTCAACTAAACATTTGTTATCAATCAACATCTACATACTGAACAATAAATAGACACATTGCATGTTTACTTGTTATCTTCAGTCTTTATCCACAAGTCATAAATTGACATGTATAGGGATTTAATTGAGGAGAATATGACCCTCAGTTAGCAAGCTCCTCAAAGATTTTTGTAAATAAGATCATTTTACCATTGTAGATTCAAATACTATATTGTGAAGTGAACTAGTTTTTTGGATTATACAATTTGTCGACAATTTTGTGTAATACAAATCAATTATGAAATGATTTCACATTCTAAATTGAAGAAAAAATCAATTATGTAGACTTTACCCCTTAAAATTTAAAATTTAAATTTGGTTGACTCTAACCTATAACCTTCTTATCTATGATTAACTAAACACAAATTTGTGTGTTGTATTGTTATGTCATGGGTATTTAACGGTGCAATAGTTTCATTCTAATCATCCAAGCATCATTCAAAATCTTATCGTTCTATAGAATTAAAGGAACAATTAATATTGATATGCTTGGATTTGATGCACTAAAAGCATTAATGAATTGACATATATCATTCTATAGCCCCTGCTTGTCTTCAAGATCTTATACACATTTCTAGGGGTGAATCTAGGAGAACTTGTTTCCTTATGACAAAGCAATAGGCCTTCCAAGGTATTTTTAAATATTATTAGTTCTAAAAGTAACATAAGAAGTAGAAAAATAAATAAATATTATGGGAATATAGGAGAAGACTATACAATCGAGCAAGGCCAAATCTGGATGCACAAGATGAGTGCATGATTATAGACCCAGCCTAGATTGTCAAATTTGACTCCATGTAAAGCACATGATGAAGATAGATTTTAAGGCATTTGTCTAATAAAGAGACTTCATTTCTCAAATTGATAGATACCTAATTTTAGAATCTTCAAGTTTAGCACACATTCTTTGTTCATAGAGCTAAGTGCCATCCATTGTATTTAATTTCTTAGCTTAGCATTTAAATTGTTCTAGATTCCAATCCAAATTAAAATAATTAATTAGTGTACATTAATTAAGCTTATATATGCATTTTCTCAATTGACTTCTTAACTAAGTTTATTGCTAAATTCTATCAACACAAGTAGTCCCATCTAAATATTTCATTAAGCATAAAGTATGATTTAGAAACTTATCTTTTAATGACATGCCTACTAAAATTTAAGGATTAGAATTTTAGCTATATAAGGGTTGTGAAATCATGTAACCAATCCTTAATAAAAAAATATTCCATATGATTGAATATATTTGCTTCCTTAATTTTTTAGACACATTTTTTATTTTTTTTAAATATAAATAATTTTTTATAAGTTAACAATTACTTAAAATAATTTAAAAAAATTAAAAGATGAGATCACTAAGGTAAACTTTACGCAATGATTTCACTCTAAATTGAAAAAAAATTCAATTATGTAGATTTACCCCTAAAAATTTAAAATTTAAAATTTGAATTTGGTTAACTCTAACCTATAACCTTCTTGTTTGTGACCAACTAAACACAAATTTGTGTGATGTGTTGACAAATTTGTGTGATGTGTTGATATGTCATGGTATTTAAACTCGTGCAATAGTTTTATTATAATCATCCAAGCATCATTCAAAATCTTATCATTCTAAAGAATTAAAGGAACAATTAATATTGACATACTTGGATTGATGCACTAAAAGAATTAATGAATCAACATACATCATTCTATAGCCTTTGCTTGTCTTCAAGATATCTCACACACACACACACACACACACACCGAAAAAGATCATATGTATAGATCGTGGTTGCAGGATTTAAATCAGGTTTTACCTTGTGAAAAGGGCAATTGACTTGGTAAAGATATATCTATAACCATATCATGTATATCTTGCTTTTATTGAAATTGTGATTCTAAGACAAATTCTAGGGTAAATTTCGAAGGGAATATTACAGTATTTGTTGAAGACTCAATAGACTTGTGGTGCCATCTAAAGGACGACCGAGGATATATGTATATGTATATATACACATATACATATACATATATATATACATGCATATACATACATACATACATATACATAAATATATGCAGACACACATATACACATATATATATACATACATACATATATATATATGTGTGTGTGTGTATGTTTATGTATATATATATATATATATGTGTGTGTGTGTGTGTGTATGTATCTATGTATGTACGTACGTACAGCAAAGGAGAAAACCCCATAATTTATTAAAATAAAAAAAAATACAATAAAATTTGGTTCCAGATCAATAAGGTCAATTTCCATTAACAACCATAACCAAGAGCAAGATTAGAAGCAGACCTAAGGGATCCATCATAATGTCGTAGCAAGAAACAAACCATTTGGGATAGTATGCCCTAACAAGTGAAGAAACTGAGCATATAATCATGCCAAAAAGCCATTGTAAGATTGAGCATTGGGGTCATTATCAACTGTTAGCACCACCCTGATCATATGTAGAAAAATAACGTAGAAGCCTTCAACTCTAGTAGTGATAAGAAAACATGATAGTTTGGAAGTTGTTGGCAAGTGAAATTCTATCCACTCTAGCCAAGGATGAAACCGAATCATCTATAATACTGGGAAACTCATCACCAGCAGGAAAAGAAACACTGGCCTTTCTAATACAATCTCAAAAAATGACACTGTGCCAAAGGACCTCAAAAAAGTCTGATCCAATAGCAAATCGTCAACAACTAGATTGACGTGAGATGAAGTTGCATTATTTAAAGACAATGGACAACCCTTGCAAAAAATAGATAGACCGACCATATAATGAAAAACTTCAGGTATGAAGGAAAGCTCAAAAGTCCCACACAAAAAAAGCTAAAGGTCTGAACTCCACAAGCTACAGTCTTTCCAGTAAGACTTCCCATTTAGCATATTTAAACTTTTTTTACAATCGCATAGTTGGCAAGACGACCCGCCATCATGTTGGCCTCCTAGTAGCAATGTCCAATCTCATATTGGTCAAAAAGGATAAGCAAAACTATTGCTTGATGCAAAAAATAGCTTGGGTTCCATGAGGGTGAGGAGGCATGAGTGAGAGCATTGATAACAAACATTGAATCCCCCTCGATGCAAATATTTTGGATACCATATTTGACTGCAAGTGACAGTCCCTTGATTAGAGCTGAAATTTTTGCGACATTATTCGTTGCAAAAGGAATTACCTTATAGGTAGCTTTGATAATCTTACCATTTTTATTTCTGAGCATAGCTCCTACACTTGAGACTCTGAGGTTTTCCTTAGAGGTCCCGTCAAAATTCATCTTTATCCAGTTTTCGAGAGGAGGGCTTCAAGCAAATTTAGATCTGTCCACTTTTGAAAGACAATTAAAAGAGACCCAATTTGGAGGAAGCTTGAGATAAGACCTCGAGCCAAGAATAGACTTGTCTCAAGAAGAAAAGATACTTTGTGACTTAGAGGCCTTGCTCAAATAGTTCATTGCAACCTCAGAAATGAATTGCTTAGGGTAATCTAGGAGAAGACTATACAATTGAGCAAGGTCAAATTTGGATGCACGAGATGAGTGCATGATTATGGACCTTTGACCTAGATTGTCAAATTTGACTCTATGTAAAGCACATGATCAACATAGATTCAATGACATTTGTCTAATAAAGAGACTTCATTTATGAAGTTGGTAGATACCTAATTTTAGAATCTTCAATTTTAGCACACATTTTTTTGTTCACAAAGCTAAGTACTATCCATATTGTATTTCATTTCCTAGCTTAGCATTTAAATCATGCGAGAGCCAATGACAACATTTAAAATCTAGGGTTCTCACTCAATATTTGGATCATTCTTTAAGGAGTGCACAATTAAACATTTGTTATCAATCAACATTTGCATACTTTAAGGGGGTTTGTCCCCTTCCCTGTGCCAAATCTTCCCCTGTGGTGGTTTGTGGCCAGGATGTTGTGGACAATATTGACTTCTATCAGGGTAATGCTTTGGTGTGCAGATTTTTCGAGCTCTGGCCCTCTCTTCCAGACCTCCATCATTGGGTGAGTAACTCTTGGAAACCCCTGATTGCCCACAACATTGAGCTCTTTCCTTGCAGGAAGGGTTTTTTTATTGCATCCTTTACTTCTACCTTGGATAGAAACTTGGTTTTGGACAAAGTGTGGGCTTGGGGAGATCACTCTCTTTCTGTCAAGCCCTGGACAACCTCTTTTAATTCCCTTACTGAATCATCGTCTGTGCGTCCAATATGGGTCCGCCTCTCTAATCTTGCTCTCCATTTTTGGGAACTCTCTTGCTATGAGGCCATTGATAGCTCCATTGGTCGTTTCTTGAAGGTGGATGAGGCCACGTCCTCTATGGGGTACTCTACCTTTGCTCGCTTGTTAGTCGACATCGACATCTCCTTGCCTCTCCCCAAGGATGTTGTTCTTATGGTTGGGGATAGGCCTTGGTCTCAGTCGTTGGATTATGAGGGCTTGCCCTTTTGTTGTCGAAAATGTTTCTCAACGGGGCATCTTGCTTCAGACTGTTCTCTTCCTCGCCACAAGGGTGCTGCTACTTGGTGGAAAGATGCCACTATTGAACATTTGACTGTCAATGCGTTGGATTCTACTTGCTCCTCTCATGAGGATGATGTTTCCTCCTATGATGAAGAGCCTCTCATTGTTGCTGAACCTTCTACTGATCTCACTGCTGTTTAGCAGCCTTGTTCTACTACTGTTGAGCCTGCTTCTGGTGCTGCACTGCTTCGACAACCTATTTCTGCTCCCCTGTAGCAATCTGCCGTTGTTTCTTAGCTTCCTGTTGCGGTTCTACAACAACACTCTGCAGCCACTTTTGATCACAACTCTGTTGAATCACTTCCACTGGATCTCTCTCTTGGTCCTAATGATTGTATCACTTGGACTGTGGTTCGTCATAGGCAAAAGGGGAGGTCCCCACCCCTTGTCCTAACCTCTCCCTCTTAAGGCTTGAGTGTCTCTTCCTCTCCTTGAGTTGGGTCTTGTTTGTTTTTTGTTCTGTCTTTGTTGTAAGGGGGCTTGCTCCCTTGGTTTGTTTTATCTCCCTGATAGTCTCTGACTATGTTAAGGGTCAACGCCCTAGTTAACGCTTTTTTTTTAATAAAAAACATTTGCATACTTTACAATAAATAGAGATATTGGATGTTTACCTGTTATCTTCAATCTTTATCCACAAGTCATCAATTGACATGTATAGGGATTTAATTGATGAGAATATGAACCTCACTTAACGAGCTCCTCAAAGATTTTTGTAAACAAGATCAATTCATCATTGTAGATTCAAATATTATATTGTGAAGTGAACTAGTTTTTTGGATAATATAACTTGTCAAGTGAATTTTGTGTAATAGAAATCAATTATGCAATGATTTCACTCTAAATTGAAGAAAAAATCAATTATGTAGACTTTACCCCTCAAAATTTAAAATTTAAATTTGTTTGACTCTAGCCTATAACCTTCTTGTCTATGACTAACTAAACACAAATTTGTGTGATGTGTTGTTATGTCATTGTATTCAAAGGTGCAATAGTTTCATTCTAATCATCCAAGCATCATTCATATTCTAATAATTCTAGAGAATTAAAAGAACAATTAATAGTGACATACTTGGATTTGATGCACTACAAGTATTAATGAATATATATGCATTATTCTATAGCCCTTGCTTATCTTCAAGATCTTGTACACATTTCTAGGGGTGGAACTAGGAGAACTTGTCTCCTTATGACAAAGCAATATGCCTTCCAAGATATTTTTAAATATTACTAGTTCTAACTTTAACATAAGAACTAGGGAAAATAGATAAAGATTAGGGGAATCGAGGAGAAGACTATACAATTGGGCAAAGTCAAATATGGATGCACGAGATGAGTGCATGATTATAGACCCAACCTACATTGCCAAATTTAACTCCATGTAAAGCACATGATCAACATTAGATTCAAAGGCATTTGTCTAATAAAGAGACTTCATTTCTGAAGTTGATAGATACCTAATTTTAGAATCTTCAATTTTAGCACACATTTTTTCATTCATAGAACTAAGTACTATCCATTGTATTTCATTTCCTAGCTTACCATTTAAATTGTTCAAGATTCCAATCCAAATTTAAATTATTAATTAGTGTACATTAATTAAGCTTATATATTCATTTTCTCATTTGACTCTTAACCAAGTTTGTTGCTTAATTTCTATCAACACAAGTAGTCCCATCTAAATATTTGATTAACTATAACATATAATTTAGAATCTTCTCTTATAATAATGGAGCTATTAAAATTGAAGGATTGAAATTTTAGCTTTAGATAAATAAGGGGTCTGAAATCATGTAATCACTCGTTAATTAAACAAAACTGTCATTTATCTAATAAAGAAACTTCCCTAATTTTAGAATCTTCAAGTTCAACACACATTATTTGTTCATAGAACTAAGTACTATCCATTGTATTTAATTTCTAACTTAGCATTTAAATTGTTCAAGATTCCGAACCAAATTAAAGTAATTAATTTATGTACATTAATTAAGCTTATATATGCATTTTCTCGCATCACTTGTTGACTAAGTTTGTTGCTTCATTCTATCAACACAAGTAATCCCATCTAAATATTTGATTAAGCATAAAGTATAATCTAGAAGTTTTTCTTTTAATGATTGACCTACTAAAATTTAAGGATTGGAATATTAGCTTTAGATAAACAAGAACTCTGCTTAATAGAAAAACGTCTCATATGATTGCATATATTTGCTTCCTTACTTTTTTACACATATTTCTTTTTTAATATTAATAATTGAAAAATTTATAAGTTAACAATTATTCAAAATAAGTAAAAAAAATTTAAAAGATGAAACTTTCAAAAAGAAACCTAAAATTTTAAGGAAATAAATAAAATTATTGAAATTAGGAGGTATTTTCTTGTAATATGTCAAATTACACTATATCAAAATTCAATTACATAATTTTTGAGTCAAAAATTAATTTTGTTTTGTAATAATTGTTCACATTCTTTAAGAGTCTTTTGAAAAACTAGTAGTCATACTTTTATCCTACTTTTTATAATAAATATATACATTTATTTATATTATTAATAAAATTTGAAAAAAAATTCAGTCATATATTATACATCTTATTTTCAATCTCTAACTTATAAATAAACCAATATAATTACAAAAAAATTAAAAAAAAATTAAAATAATGAGAATTCAAAATTTAAAAGCTTCTCCGTAAGGTTAGCAAAAGGTGTAGAATTAAAAGCACGAGTAGACTACGAAGTCGAAAAAGTAAATTAATTGTCGTCTGACCCGATATTTCCGAGCAGTCGTGTTCAGACGACAATCTGTTAATTAACAGAATCGCGAATTTGCCGGATATGAGTTTTGCAATAAGACACCGAAACGAATCTTTCGGCGATTATAGACGGCAAATATTCAGATGAAGATGAACTATCTCTTTCTTTCGCGTCTATTCCGCAGTCTCCAAATTTGACGGAGACCACGCCATTTTCGTGATGGAATTTGACGCCCCGCGGAAAATTCGCCGTCAAAGCGCGTGGCACAGATATAGATAAAGACTCCCTCCCCCACGAGATGCATATGGCTGTAAGAAACAACTTTCATGCTTTTATCCGTCAATTAACTGATTTGTACTTGACGCCCAGATTTGACGCTCACAAGGACTAATGTATTTGCTGAATTTTAAGGCATAAATTTTGTAGTGCATCTTAAATGTTTAAGTTCTTAAATTGGATCTTTTTAAGTATATAAGGAGGTAAAAATAATTAAAGGCATTTTTTTAATTTTAAATTTGTTTTTGGTGAGATTTATATAATTTTGGTGAGAAATCAAACGAATCAATGATTGACAATTGGTAGACAATGTTCTTAAGCTGATGGTGAAGTAATTTCTAGCCCCACCTCATTTTTACCACCTAAAAAATTGGAGCTCCAATTCCGAAAAAAATTCATCATAAGACCTTGCTTAAGTATTTAACCATTTGTCAACATTACTAATTACTGTTTACCATAGTCTTTTTTAATTTTTTTAATTTTTTTTTATAATATTTACATAACAAATTTGGACCAAAATTTTAGGTGAAGGTTGTCACAGTTATCATTAGTCCAAAATGATTTTAGTGTCCCTTAAGTTAAATTAGTTTATAAGATTTTTCATGTAATTGTTAAATTCGGTTTGTTAAATTCGGTTATAAGATTTTTATGTAATTTAATGGTGAAGATTATATTTTTATGTTACTTTTTTTTTAAAAATGTTTTTGAATTACACTCTTTTCATTTTTATTACATTGATTAGTATATAGGATGATGGATTTTGTATCAAAGTTTGCTTAAAAAACAATCTTAGTTTAATTTTTTAATTATTTATTTTGAAGATTTTGATTTACTTTTCACATTTAATTGTTCTTCATCTTGACTTAGATTTATGAATACAAAATTGTTCTAAAATATTTTGTAGAGATGAATTTCAACTTTGAATCTTTAAATTTTGAATTTCTTAATTTGGACCCACATTTTCATCCTTTATTAGTCATTACAAGTTCATTAAAGTATACCTTACTTTAAATTACAAATTAGGTTGGTGTATTTAAGAACACACTCAAATTTATTTATAACATTTACGAGATATAAAACAACATGTTGAGTAGCTTTAGAATTTAATTGTGGAAGGATAAAAATAATTGCATTGGCGTTATATCACCATCATTAGCATGCTATTTCATCATATTGGGGGCGATCTGTGTTCCTCAACACAACATCCTATCCACCTTGTACATTGGCATACATAATCGTGGATTTTGGGCAACTCGCCCCACTTAGAGTCAATCTGCCTAAGAATTTACTTAAGGAGAGTGTGGTCCTCACAATTAAATAGATTCCGTAAAGGTGTTTGTAAACTATTGGAATAAATAATTCATATATTAATTATTCACTTAATTGCATTAATTCACTAAATAATCGATGCCTTAGTTAGTAATTAATTATTGGCATTTTTTAATTAGTTAATTAATTAATTAAGAATAATTTAATTTTTATTTATCTCCATGCATAATGCAAGCTAGGAAAAGCAAGCTATGTTTAGAATTTCGAGAATTTCATGCATTAATTAGTCTATTATGCTTTTTGTGCATACATGACTGATTCATGCATTTTATTTTAACTCTCAGCCTATCTTATAGACTCCACCATTTAGGATTTCTATCTTTAGAGTTAGATTTATTTATAAGGATGTCATATCCTTCATTGTAATCAAGCAAATTTTAAAGCAATAAGCAATTTCAAAGCAATACATTCAATTATTGTTAATTGTCTTCAATTATTCTTTGTTGTTCAATTTTATCTTTATGTGTGACAGGTATTTTTGCAGAACATAACTGGGCTTGTGGGATTCACATTTCACGAAACCTAACATGGTATCAGAGCTCCAGATCTGAAGATTCTTGTTCGCTTTTTTGGAGATTATTTGCATTTAAACAACAAATTGTTCATCTTGGGATATTTTGGAGCTCACCATCAGTTCCATAAGGCTCGAGAAAGTTAGGATCGCCTTTCATTTCGTTTAAATCCAATATACAGAGTCCATTTTGCAAGGGTTCGAAGTTTGAGGCTTTTTCTTTGTTCCAGAGGGTACCTGAAAATTTGGAGCTTTTTGGGTCCAAAGGATTCCATGGTTGGATTTAGAAAGCTGATTCCATGAATTTTGATATATAACTTGCCTATTTTTGACATTAGGGGCATTTGGGGCATGATTTTTCATTGGCACACTTTTCGAGGCACAAAAATCCATACGACTGTACCTGTACTTGTGTTAGAATTTTTTTGTCAATTTTTTTTAAGGGATTTTGATTTTCGGCTGCTAACATCAACATGACATCATTCTGACATCATCAATACACTAATCATGCATGGCCCTTCTTTTACCCTCTTTGTGCCTTAAAAGAGGTGTTTTTTTGTTTTGGTCATAACTTGGTCATACGGAGTCAAAATTGGGAAAACCATATACCGTTGGAAATCTCTTTTCGAGCCTGATCCAGAAATGAAGGTATATTTTTCTGATTTTTTAATTTTGCAAGTTTTTATTCCAGTTGAAGTCAGAAGTTGCAGTTTGCACTCCTGGGGGCAAATCTTGTGCATCCGAACTCCGTTTTTCGCAAACAAGATATCATCAGAAAGGTGATTTAGCGATCTATCCAGATCTCAGATCCATTTTTGCAGATAGCATTCCAACCCACTACCTCTTCTTGCCAAAGTAATCAGTGACTTCTTGGCTTTATTCTGTCCTCCTGTGATCGAAGCTCCATCTTTTTGGCACACATCTCTATTTTTTTTAGAATCATGGAGAACAACATTCAGATTTAGTGTACCTATCTTACTCTCCATTGTCAACATTATGAGGGGGTTTCTACTGTTGTTGCTAATGCTTCCTTGGTTTTGTGTTGGAGTGTTCTTTGTATTTAGTACTTGTTCCTATGTACTAGGAGATGCAGGGCCATTTACCCATGCATTGTTTGTGAGATGGATCACTTACGTATTTATTCCTATGTACTATGAGATTCATTGTGACCATTTACCCATGCATTGTTGGGGAGATGGAATACTTACCATATCGACACTCTAGCATTCCTATTTCCAGAGGCTCTTTTTTTTAGCATCATAGAAGTCATTCTATGGCAATGTTTGCAACTTCTTCATGCTTTAATGTTTCTTCATGCTTGTCTTTTTGTTTCTCTTTTGGAGAGGAGTTTTGTTCCTATTCAGGGTTTTCTCCTTTGCTCTATTTCAGAGAAATTTGCATGTTTGTTCATGGGTACCTCATTAGGCTTTAGGCCAAGACCCATCATGCATTCATATTTGCATGTTTTTTCCTATATCTTTGCCTCTCTCCCAGTTGTGCATTCAGAGGGGGTATTGGCATAAATAATTCATATATTAATTATTCACTTAATTGCATTTATTCACTAAATAATTGATGCCTTAGTTTAATTAAGAATAAGTAATTAATATTTATCTCCATGCATAATGCAAACTAGGAAAAGCAAGCTATGTTTAGAATTTCTTGAGTTTCATGCATTAATTAGTCTATTATGATTTTTGTGCATACATGACTGATTCATGCATTCTATTTTAACTCTCAGTCTATCTTGTAGACTCCACCATTTAGGATTTCTATCTTTAGAGTTAGATTTATTTATAAGGATGTCATATCCTTCATTGTAATCAAGCAATTTCAAAGCAATACATTCAATTATTGTTAATTGTCTTCAATTATTCTTTAATGTTCAATTTTCTCTTTATGTGTGACAGGTATTCTTGCAAAAGATAACTAGACTTGTGAGATTCACTTTTCTCAAATTCTAACATAAACACCACTAATTCATTATTATGATTTTGACATAAGAAGATAAAGGTACACTATTTTTTTGTCATCGAGTTTCTATCAATTTAGTTCTACAAGTATAGGTTGAACTTCACACATCTATTCACTTTCACAAGTGCAAATATTAGCTCCACGCATGTAGATTTAGATTGGTGTAAGACAAAATCAATTTACATATTTTGAGATACTCATTTGGACACAAACCTAATTTTTAATATATTAGCAAACACATTCCTAACATATTCAACAAGATATAATCTTATTGAACCACAAGCGAAGTATTATATGCATAATTCATTTATATTCTTTCATATAATTTTAGTATTAGTCCCAACTCATTTATCTATGTTGATTATTTATTCAAACAAGTTGTCTATTTAATTAGCCTAGCTTTTTTTTGTACATATGGTTTATACCCTTACATAAAATGGTGAACCTAATTTAATAATTGGCCCAAATTTATTTATAACATTTAAGAGAGAGAAAATAAAATATTGACATTTAATTATAGAAGGATGAAAATTAATTACATTAGCATTGTGTCACCATCATTAACATGCTATGCCTGTGCTCATCGCCTTTGATCTCATTTTGCCATCATTGAATCAATCTATCTAAGAATTTAATTAAGGAGAATGTGACCCTGTCAGTTAAATAGATTCTCGAAAGGTGTTTGTAAGCACCACTAATTGATTATTGTGATTTAGACATAAGAAGATCAAGGTACACTTTTTTTGTCATCAAGTTTCTATTAATTTAGTTTTACAAACATAGGTTAAAGTTCACACAACAATCCACTTTCACAAGTGCAAATATTGATTCCACACATGTAGATTTAAATTGGTGTGAGATACAATCAATTTAGAAATTTTGAGACACTCATTTGGACATGACCCTATTTTTTTATATATTAGCAAACATGTTCCTAGCATCTTCAACAAGATATTATTTCATTGAACCCCAAGCTAAGTATTTTATACATAATTCATTTATATTTTTTTATTTCATTTTAGAAATAGTCCCAACTTATTTATCTAGGTTTATTATTTATTTAAACAATTTGTGTATTTGAGCAGCTTAGATATTTTTGCACATATGATTTATACGCTTACATAAAATAGTGAACGTAACTTTCTCATATCCTTAATATTTCATCCTTAAAGTTTATTCCTTATCTATTATCACTTTAGATCTTTTTTTTTGCTCGGGTATAATTTATGTTTTATTGATATTCAAAAATAAAGTTCACATAATAGATCTAATATTTTTTGTTATAAATTTATTTCACTTTTAGTTAGGGTTTAGGTCCACACTTAAGTGTTTATTATTGCTTCATCTATCTTTTGGAGTTTGTAATGAAATAACTTGCACAAATGGGGAAGATAGTATGAAATATGTTGATAATAATATATAATAGTAGAAATTAATAAGCAACTTTGAGGGCGCAAACCTCTAAATGTCTCCAATGAGAACACACTTCACAATATGATGATAAACTATAAGACTCACTACCTCTTGTATATACCCTACTTATTCTTTGGATATCACCCATACCAACCTAAATATGACTATATAGGACCAAGGCCGACCTAACTAACTAAATAGCAATGCAATAACAATAATATGACTTAAATAGGGGTTAAGGTCGCCACAAGATGACTACTCATAACCATAAGTATACTCTAGGATTAAGGGCATAGCATGCCACCCCTTTAGAGAAGCATTGTCCTCAATGCTAACCAAGTGAGGATTCTTTAGAATGAACTCTTCATCTTCCCATGTGGTATCTACAACTTGTAGGTTCTTCTATTGAATGAGATATTAATTGAGTGCTCTGGTCCTCAAATTCTTTGTACATGTTAGGAGAATGAACCCTGGTTCTAATATGATTCTCCCTTTTTCAATCTCTAGTAATATCATTTGCGTAGGGATGTTGTTTCCCATTACTTTCTTCAAACATGAAACACAAAAAATTGGATGTATCTTGGTTGTTGGTAGTAATGATATCTTGTAGGTGAAACCACCTATATTTTGCATGATCTAGTATGGGCCATAATATTTTGGTGACAACTTATTATTCTTTGTTTGTTGCTTCAATGATATTTTTTTATAAGGTCACAATATCAATAACACCCAATCTCTCACTTCAAAGCTTCTTTCACTACAATGTTGATTCGTGTGCTGCTTCATTTGATTTTATGTTATAGTCAAATTCTCCTTGAGTCCTAAAAGTACTTGTTGTTGATGAAGCATGTGGTCGTCCATTGCTTGAAATTTTGGTGACACCCTTAATGATGATGTGATGGAAGGAGATTAATATCCATATAGTGCCATATAAGGAGACATTTTTTATGAGCAATGGAAGGAAGTGTTATATCACCATTCTTCTAGTGGTAGCCAATCTACCCATTGTGATTGCTTGTCTAAAGTAAAACAATGTAGGTAACCTTCCGAACACTTATTAACAACCTCAGTTTTTGAGGACGACATGAAGAACAATGAGCCAACTGATTTCCCAAACATGAGAATCATCTATCCAAAAGTTACTAGTAAAGATAGTATCATGGTCACTAATAATAACTTTAGGTGTACCATGTAGCTTTTGTATATTCTCCAAAAATGCTTTTACCATTGTAGCCTCTATAAGAGAATGTGATAATGCAATAAAATGGTCATATTTAGTGAGGTGATCCGCCACTTCCATGATGATATTCTTACCTTTAGATATTGGGAGACCTATGATAGAGTTCATTGAGATCTCTTCCCAATGTTGACTAGGAATAACTAATGGTTGTATGAGATCCATTAGTAAGTGCTTTGACTATGCCTAATAATTCCAAACATTCAATCAATTTTTTTGAACATCCCCTTTTATTCCTTCCCAAAAGAAGTCATGCTTGACTCAATGATATGTCTTCAAAAATCATGAATGACCACCTATTAGATCTACTTATGATGTTCTGTGAGAATATTTTGATTGAGAGTGGAATTCTTGCATTGGCATAATCACTCTTTATACCACAAAGAATCTCCCTTCCAAAAAAACCTATATGGACTACTCAGTTCACTTTGTAATTCTTGAATGAGATTACTTGTAGCAACATCATTTTTCCACTCTTATTTAGCTTCTTCTACCCAATTTGCTTGTAATATTAAAATGACACACAATAGAGCTTCATCTTTTTCATCCTTCCTAGATAAATACATCCACTGCAATATTTTCCTTGCCCTACTTGTATGTGATCTCAAAGTCATACCCCAACATCTTAGTGACCCATTTTTGTTGCTCTTTAGAAGATAATTTTTATTCAAAAAAACACTTTAGACTATCATGATATGTCTTAACTTAGAAGTGGCTTCCCATTAGAAATGACCTCCATTGTTTGATTGCATTAATATTTAGTAACATATCCTCATAAATAGGATTGAGATGATTCTTACCCTTTAATTGACAACTCTCAAAAGCCATGGGATGAAGCTTCTACATGAGAACTACTCCAATACCAATACTTGAATCATCACATTCCACAATAAAATCCTTGGTGAAGTCAGGAGTAGCAAGAACTAGAGTAGTGTACATAGCCTCCTTCGATCTCTTAAATGTTGCTTTAGATAACTCATTCCATTAAAATGAATCCTTCCTAATAGAGTTGTGAGTGGTGCTACTATATGACCGTAGTTCTTCACAAATATTCTATAGTACATAGTCAACCCCGAAAAACCCCTTAATTTCTTAATGGTTTTGGGAACATACCATTACATAATAGCCCTAATTTTGTATGGGATCCACCTTTACTCCATGTGAAACTATGTGTTCCAAACACTCCACCTCTTTGAGACCAAAACCACACTTGGAAGGCTTAGCATACAGCTGGTGATCTTGAAGAACTTGGAATACTAGATTGACATGATGTAATTCCTCCCATGTCTAGCTATAAATTAACATCATCAAAGAACACATACAAAATTCATCAAAAATTTCTTCAATATGGAGTTCAACAATTTTTGAAATGTAGATGGTACATTAATAGGACCAAAAGGCATCACCAAAAACTCATAATGACCCTCACAATTTCTAAATGTTGTCTTAGGAATATATTCTTCCTTAATTCAAATTTGGTGATAACTCAATCTAAGATCTAATTTTGTGAAAAACATAGATCCATTCAATTCATCTAATAAAGCATTAATGAATGGAATAGGAAACTTATGTTTGATGTACGTGTTGAATACTCTATAGTGTGGACACATGCACCATGTCTCATCCTTCTTATGCACCATTACACTGGGGAGGAGTAAGTGCTTTGGCTATGCCTAATAATTCCTACTTTTAATATCTCTTGAACAATATTTTCAATTTCACTTTATTGTATATATGGGTACCAATAAATCCTAATGTTGGGTGGTTGAATTCTTGGCACTATTTGTATGGCATGATCATATTTCCTCTTAGGGGGAAGTCCCTTAGGAAACTCTCTAAAAACCATTGAGTGACAATCTAAAATTTCTTGTAGATTTGGATGGATAGGGGCATTCATTTGATAGGCTTATAGTGAATATTGGCCACAAATCCATCAACTCATTTTTTAAGTTTGTATTTGATGAGAGCTTACCATTTGTGGGGATTTTGCACACAACCCTCTAAACCCCACTCTCTTTCCTTCTGATTGAAATCTCATGAATAACTCTTGAAAGTTAATCTCAATTGTTCTCAAGGCAGTAAGCCATTTTACTCCCAAAACAATATCTGCTACACCCATGGAGATAACATACATTGGTGAATCAAGATGATAATATTCCATGGCTAACTTAATGCTATGGAATTTTCTTGAATAACTAATTGTATTGCCATTTATAATCAAAGCTTGAAACTCTGGAGCTGGATATATAAAATAATTTAGACATGTAGGCAAACCAAAAACACCGGTTCACAAGACATGAAAGAGTAGATAAGGGATCCACTATACAGGGTTAGTATGCACATCAAATAAATCATAAATATCCAGTATGATTATAATGAATTGACCTCATCCCCCATGGGGAACTAAGAGCACAATGGAAGAAGAGAACACAAGATGAACAACACAAGTATTTTTGGGTCAACATGGAAGAGACAAAAAAGATATCAATGCTTTCCATCATCCCCTAGTAGACAACAAAAAACCACATTTACAACAAGATCACATTTACAACATATAAAAGAAGTGAGATAAAAATAGAGGAATGCCATGAAATTGGGTCAGTTTCTTTGTTACCTTGCACCAATAGAACAAAAAGGGTCATCCAAAGAGATCTTAAAAAAAACCAAGACATGCCAAGCATCAAATTATGGGGAACACATTACATGCAATAAAACACACAAAATAATCTACTACATGAGTGAAGCTAATCTAGCAAATTATACGGCTCCCAATCTTGCTCAACATCATTTAGAGATGGTAGACAAGATGTTAAAGGACCCACAACTATCACAGTAGATAGAGCTATCACTAGTGCCAAACAAGGACCATGCTCTAATGATGAATCATAGTGTGTGTTACTAGGAGCTAAAGTTAAAGCTTTTGAAAATCTAAAAGATAACTTATGATTAATTCAAAAACTTCATATATATCATCAGAATAATTAGTATCCACATCACTATTATCAAAATCATCATCCAAATTAGTCACAATAGGAGATCTCATGTGCAAAGGAGATGAAGAAGAAGAATCATTTTGCATAAACAACTTCAATTTTTGATGACGATGATTGAGATAAAGCTCTTCCTTAGGATTAGGTGAAGGTTGGGAAAATGAGACCAAATCAACATTTAGCTCTTAGGAGAGGAACCACTTTGGGAAGTAAGATCATGAACCTTTGCACACCGTCTTTGTTGGAATTCTCTTGTACTATGATTTATCTTTATACAACTTGAAGCTTGTGCGGATGAAGGTTGAGGATCATTGAATAATGGTTTCTTTTCTTCATTTGTAGGAGGAAAAAAAAGAAACCATGCTAGGTTAAGAGATACAATATGTTGGGAGATTCTCTATTAGGTGCTTCTCTCTTTGTCCTTTATAAGATTTAGGAGCTAGAACAACAACATATATGTGAGGAATAGAAGGATTCCAATTCTAGGATGTAGAGGCAGAATGCCCATATCCATAGGTGAAGGGTCATTGTATTACTTAAAGATGATATCCTATTAGTTTTGTACTCTTGTAGGATAAAAAAAGGACATCCCGATGAGGTTTAAAAGGTTTAGGTTTTTGAGGCCAAAATAAATCAAGGGTGAAGTTTCCATGATTTGCTAAGGGTTGATAAAAACTATGATTAATGATTATAACTTTCCCATTATGAGGAAACTTCAAACACTTATGAATGGTAGAAGGCATTATGAACAAGGAGAATGTTTGAGATCTTATTGAATTAAGATCCATATTTATTTCAACATTCCTAGTAGAGTACTTGCAAGAACAAACACATGCAACACTAAAACAAACCAAACATGCAAATCAACATGAATTTTAACTCTATTGCATACCTATCTGTCAAGATCTTGTGTTTAAAATGGATGCTCTTAGAAGTACTACAAAAGAGGCTATGAAGAACGAGGATTATGAGATAAATGCAAGAATGAACTAATTATGCTTGGAAATGAGAAAGTTTGAAAGATGCAAGATGTGATATGTAAGATGTGCAAGAGATTGAAAGATGCAAATGATGGATCAACTTGTTAGGCTTAGAAATGAGGTGCAAGGGATTTATAGATGTTCTCAAGGTGGAATCCAAGTTTCAAGATGAATGTGGGATAAAAGATTAGTGGGAAATTTTTGTCCCACATGCATTAGGAGAGTGTAATTGATGGATATGAAAAATAAAAAATAAGGGATGAAGTGGATATGAGAGAGGGTTGAGAATGAAATGGATTTTAATGGAATAATGAAAAATGAATGCATTATTGATTTAATGGAATAACGAGGAATGAATATTCTTAATGGATCCACTTGATATGTAGGAAAAATTAAGATTAATTAAGAGGATACTTAAATGAAAATTTTATGTGTCTATAGGTATAACTTTCATGGAATTGAGGCAAGGGTGTCCCAAATTCACACAAAAATGGTCTAAGGTTAGGGATAATGGAAAAGGTAATATATAAACACTTAGTACCAACTTCTACAGGAAGGGTGATGGAACCTATAGTGGGATAAGTGAAACCATCATGCACCTTACTCACAACATTAGATTTATCATAAGTATCTTGATAAAATTGTTGTTTATAGAGACGTTCTTTCCTGATAATATTCACCAAACAAATTGGGTCAATGAGAACTCCACATGGGTGAACTCACAAAGCTGGTTCCCACTTTTGCCAACAAAGGAAATTGGCGAAAGTAGAGAATTTCATTAAGGGGGGTTTGAGCGAAGTGGGGGTGTTCGAATGGACTACCCTTTGGGGTTCGAGCGAAGCCCCCACTTCGCTCGAACCCACTTGTAAAGCGGAAAATCGCGATCGAACCCTAGTTGCTCTCCCCTCTTCCAACTCCAAGGAGAGAGAAGGGAGATTCACTAGGGTTGATGGTTTTCACTTAAGGGAGAGACTTTACATTCAAAAGAGGGGTTGAAACCCACAAGATCCAATCCCACACAATGCAAGATTGGATGCTAAATGTGTTTCAAGGGTTAAGAAAGCAAGGCTACCCTCTTTTGTAAAGAATGTTGATAGAAGAATTAAGCTAGGAATGCATAGAAAGTGACAAAGATTCGCTTATAAACTGAGATAGGGACATAGGATGAAGCTGCGGACCTGGAATTAGCAATAAAATGTCGATACGGCGTTGTCCTGCAAATTTGAGCAAAAGTTGACGGGACGATGGCGCCCGGCGTGCACACGGTCCTCCGAAAAATCCGCGAAACGAAGGGGGATCTGTTCGTCTCTGCACAAGGATTCCAGATCTTCAATTTCAGCCGCATACCTGCAACCTACACACAGAAAAGCGAAGACGATTGGGGGGTTAGGGATTAGGGGTTTGCCTTTAGGTCAAACCCCGGTTTTGGAATTAACCAAGAAATGAGAAATTGCTGTAAATGTAAATGTATGTAATGTAAAACAAGTACTAATACCTTGTTGTAAGGATGTTTGTATCCTTATGTGCGAAGGTATAGATGTTGTTGTTTGTTGTATGTTGTATGTTGTAGCATGTAATGTGTTGTAAGTGATCTCCTCTTCAATGGTTAAATCCTTGTCTTGAATGCAACACTTAGCCTTGAATGGAGACTTGGAATGAATGCTTGAATGCTTGAGTATAGTTTCCACGCTTTTTCCCTCATCTTCAAATGAGAGAGAAAATGCTGTTTATATACTTGTCAATTAGGGTTAATAGACTGATTTTCCCAACCTTAGGCCGACCAGGAAAGTTAATTTTCCAATTTGCAAACATAAAGACCCGACGTCCAAAAGAGACCGGGCCCAAAATAGGACCCAGGGACCAGGGCGCTGGGCGCTCTGGTCCCACCTCCCGGGACAGCAGGGTGCAAAGGAGGTTCAGGCCAGGGTGCAAGAAAATGCAGTTTTCAGTGTCATAATCAGGTTTCGGGGTCTCCATTCAGGTTGCGTGTTGCGTCGCCATCGTGAAGACCCAAATGCGGTCAAAATTGCAAGTGTCGCAATTTTAGGACGCTACATTTAGCCCCCACTTTAGCGGGAGTATAAGCGTAGGCTCATACTTCCGGTAAAGTACAAGGAAACAACATTGAAAAACTTTCACCACGTCAAGGAGGCAAGATACACCAAGCCCCCAGTGGACTAAGGATCTTACGACTTCGATTGACAAGGTAAAAGGGAAGATCACGAGGGAGAACCATGACTGTCAGTAGCAAGGTTCCCTCACTATGAGTCATGCGAGAAAGATATCAAAAATTTTCAAGGCAAAGCTAAATTTGTCAAGAAATTTTCAAGTATCTTGAAAAGATATGAACGGGATGTATGCCCCCCTATGTTAAAGCGATCGCACACGCCTCACCGGGGGTGATTGCTTTAAGGTAGTGATACATATAAGAAATGAGAAAGGAGAGGAGCACGTTATCGCAAGGATTTAGCCCCCAAGTGTGAGATAAGCCCAAGGATAATAGACACAAAACACAAAGCACAAGGTGACTTTGCTTTCCTCGGGGTCAGTATGCTGTATGATAATTCATGTATATCATATGTATGTATGCATAATTGTTCTTCATTCCCCAATCAAGGAAGGTCACCTAGAAGAAGGGAACACATGTGTCTTTTGAGTCAACATGAGAGAGATCGAGAGATCTCAATGCTTTGCATCGTCCTCAAGTAGACAACACTAAGGACAACAAATAGAAGAATGAGAATAACACATAGAGGAAGTAACAATAGAGGAGGAGAGAATCTGCTATGCTAATGAAACTAGTCTAGCACGTCATCTACCCCCCGATCTTGCTGATCAATGTTTCGGGAAGGTAGGGAACACGCTAGAGGAGGAACATCCAACACAGCAGATGGAGCTATCACAAGATCCAAACAAGGGCTATGTTCATATCCCAAGCCACGGTGTTCTTGTCTAGGAGCTAGGATAAGTGCTTTAGAAAATTCGTTAGATAAATGGTTATCAATATCAACAAGTTCATATTCACTATCAGAATGAACAGGAGTAATATTTTCATCATGAATAACATTTTCATCTATATCATCATCAAGATTTATAAAAATAGGATCTTTAACTCGCACAGGATCAAGACCATCATGCATCTTATGTTTAGGAGATTTCGGCTCAATCGTCGGCTGAGGAGAAAATGGAATAATGCTTGTTGAAGGTGTTTTTGGGGATTGCGAAGTTTGAGAAGCAGCTGCCTGAGCTCTAAGATGACGCTTTCGTCGGCGTTCACGTGCAGAACGATTTCGTCTAGTCTTAGTAGGAAGTTGAGAAGAGTGAGGAGGAGGAATGTTCTCATCCTTATCACTTGGGTGTTTAGGTTGTGGTCTCTTAGGTTGGACAATAGGAGAAGAGGAAGGTCTCTTCTCTCCATAAGAGGAAGGAGGAGGAACTGCTCCATATAAGGGAGGAATATTCAGTTTTTGAAGGAGACCAAGTCCATCATGACGAGGAGGGATAGGTCTACTTTTAGGAGGTTTATCAGATATAGGCATAGTCACATCCATAGGGATGGGTTGGGAATCTTCTTGAGGAAAGACATTAGTTTTATCTTTGAAAGGAAGAACCTCCTTCTCAAGAATGATAGGAATATCAAGTTTGGGTGTTCTAGGTTCACTTAGAGATAGGATCATATCTGTTTTCCACTTTTGATAAGATTTGAAAAGATGATCACTTCGCGGAGGAAGAGATTGGAATTGTTTAGGCCAAAAATAATCAATAGGGACACTAGAAGTTCTTTCAGCTGGTTTAAAGAGACTATGATTGACAGTAACAACTTCACCATTATGGGGAAATTTCAAACACTTGTGAATAGGAGAAGCAATAGCTTTCATGGAAGATAGCCAAGGATAGCCAAGCTTCACACGAAATTGTTCGGAAGATGGAATAATAGAAAAGTTCACATCAAGGGATTTGTTATGGACCTCTATAGGTAATGTAATAGAACCAATTGCAGGAGAAGAAAATGCATCAAATAATTTCACAATCACATCTGTTTTGTCATAGATCACTTGATTCGATTGCAAAGTAAAAAGGAATTCTTCAGTAATAACATTAACCATGCACAAAGGATCAATAAGCACTCCACGACAAGGTGTATTCTTGACTTTTGCAACTATGTATAAAGGACCATCAGGTGCCCTGATAGTTTCACTAGAATCAAATGTGATGGAAGGTTCTTTAGGGATTTCTTGCTGCTCTACAAAGTTAATCACATTCGAAGTCATAGACACAAGATCATCAGGTGAGACAGAGGAATCAGTAGTTTCAATCGCATTAGAAGTATGAGAAGGTAATGGATCAGTAAAAATCTGAAGATTTTGGTTAGGAGGAGCTACAGATGTGCTGCCTTTATCATTCACTCCAGAAACAGAGATAGTATTATTATCAATCAAATCTTGAATTTTACCCTTTAAAGAAAAACATTTTTCAGTATCATGCCCAGGTTGACGATGAAAGTGACAAAAAGATTTGTTATCAAAATAAGGTGAAGTAATCTTTGCAGGATCAATTTGCCTTATAGGAGGAAGAGTAAGCACATTTTGTTCCAATAATTTATTCATAATACTATGCAATGATTCATTCAAAGGAGTATACTTTCTTTCTTTCTTGAAAAACTTAGAAATAGGAGGCACACTTGATGCTGCATTCACATTGTTGTTGATGATGTTTTCATTGAATTTGATGGAATCTCTGTTCGGTTTAAACTTTCCAAATGGTTGTTGACTACTATCACCCTTATCACTTGGAGCCATAGGATGTGATTGTTCCATTTGACTCACAGTCAGTTGATAATTGTGAAGAGTTGCACACAACTGTTGGAAAGAAGTAAACTTAGAAAACAGGAGTTTGTCTCGAATGTCTTTTTGTAAATTAGAAATAAAAATTCTTTGAATATCATTGTCAGGCACTGGAAGAGAAATTTGAGCATACAAATGCTTATATCTACCAATGAAATCAGTCACTTTTTCTTTAACACCTTGTTTACAATGCATTAAATCAATCAAAGTAACTTTAGGACTTATATTGTTTTGAAATTGTTGAATGAAAGCATTTGCAAGTTGTTCGAAAGAAGTAATAGAATAGGAAGGCAACGAGCAATACCATTGTAGGGCTTTGTCTCTTAATGTTCTAGTAAACAGTTTTGCAAGCAACCTTTGGTCATAAGCAAAATCAGTACATATTGTTTGAAAGGTCTTAACATGTGTTAGAGGATCACCCTTACCATTATAAAGCTCCAAATGTGGAATTTCAACATGTTTAGGGGGAATAGCTTGAACAATATCAAGAGAAAGTGGGCTCGCAACATCAAATGTGGGCACACTAAACTTAGATTGATTCATAGAGGCAATTTGTTGCTGTAAAGAAGAGACAGTTTGTGCAAGATTGTTAATGGTCGCTTCAGTCGAAGAGTTCATATTAGACGTGTTAGATTGTGATGGAGGTGTTATGTTATTGAAAGAAGGTAGAGAGTAAGGTGGTGGGACACTATGATAGTTAGTCATAGGAGATGATTGGATAGGAGGAACACTACAAGGAGGAATGGAAGGGTTAAATGAATTGCCCCCTTGCGTCATGTTCATTTGTGGTGATATAATAGGAACACTTATTGAAGGAATGAATGAAGAAGTTGGATTGAATGAAGGAAGAGGGTTGATTGAAGAAGAAGGATTGCCCCCATGACTGGTGATCACAAGGGGAATGTCTTGTATAGAAGTAGTCATTATGTTTGATGTAAAGGTAGGTATGCTAGCAATGGAAGTTGTCAAAGGAATAGAGTGATTGACTTGTGTAGGAGGTTGTGTATAACCTAAAGTTTCGGCACAACTCTTCATAGGCATCACATTCAAATCCACAATGTGTGCAATACCACGCAAAATATCAATTCCATTCTTATCACTTTGAAGCATACGTTTTAGACCCTCAATTAAAGGAAGAGCTTGACTATCAGGGTATTCTTGAGACATCCATTGTCGAAAATCGTCAAATTGGTTATCCAATTTCGAAAGTTGTTCTACAGAAACCTCATGGAGAGCTTCTTCATCATTAAGAGGATTAGAGGAATTACTCATGTCCTCGTTAAAAAGACCATTCAAATTAGGTTCCATCTCCTCAGTAATTAAACCTTGGAAAGACTTAATTCTAAGGCTTCGTCTAACGGGAATAGTGTAAGTAGGGCTTATTGTTGTAAAACTCATGCACTAAAGAGAGAGAGAAGATTTTGAATTTTAAAGGTAGCAAATTTCAGTAAAACCAGCCAATCTTCCAGATTTAAGCTGTTAAATACAATCAGGACAATCTCCCGAAATTTCGAAAAAAATGTCCGGGACCGTGGCGCTCGGGGTGCACATGGTCCTCACAACTTTTTTCGAAATTTGCAGGGATGAAAGTTATGATGATTTTACAACTAACCTGAAAAAATTGAGTGATTTTACGATCTGTAGATAGGCCAAATTAAAGTTGCAATCTCAAAATTGAACCCTACCAAGATTGTCGAAAAATGCAAAATTTGAATTTTGAAAAATAGAGGGAAACTGAAATTTTGAATTTTATGATTTTAGAGGGAATGTTAAGAGCAATGCAAGTTTTGAAATTTGAAAATTGACTCAATTTCACGCAAAATTCAATTTTGAAAGCGGAAATCAAAGTTGTTGTAATTAAGCACTTAATTTCAAAAGTCACAAATTGCAAAAAATTTGGATAAATCACTGAAATTTCGAATGAATGATAACACACTTTTCAGATTTAGGACTGTAAGAAACACAATTTTGACACAAATTCCAATTTCAACAATTTTTGAATGATTAGAAGCCTCAATCAAAGCAATCGCTAGACCAACTTTGACTGTAATTTTGAAGGTGTTAAAATTGATAAAATCAGCCAAAATTCTGGATTTTAGCAGAAAAATACAGTAAGATCTTGCTCCCGAAATTTTGGAAAAAATGTCGAGGACGATGGCGCTCGGAGTGCACACGGTCCTCGCAACTTTTTTCCAAATTTTCAGGGATGAAAGATATTGTGATTTTATTGCGGAATCCAAAGTTACAGCTGATTTGGAGATGTTTTGATCAGTGAAATTGTCGGACAAAGGTTGAATCAAGAGGGTTTCAAAAATTAGGGTTTTGACACTTAACCACTTAATTTTCAAAATTAAAGCACAAATATGAATTGATAATTTGTAATAGAAGGGCAGATCTGAAACAAGCATTTAACAATTAAACATTTCACAAGTTTAATTACTTAAAAAGAAAATTTAGGGTTTTTATGCAATTAACCTCTAAAATTTTGCAAAAGATCAAACATGGAAATGTAACCAAGGAATCCAATTTTCAGATCTAACTATGAATAATCAGAAAGGATGTTCACGTCAGGTTCACCAAAATGTAAAGCGGAAAATCGCGATCGAACCCTAGTTGCTCTCCCCTCTTCCAACTCCAAGGAGAGAGAAGGGAGATTCACTAGGGTTGATGGTTTTCACTTAAGGGAGAGACTTTACATTCAAAAGAGGGGTTGAAACCCACAAGATCCAATCCCACACAATGCAAGATTGGATGCTAAATGTGTTTCAAGGGTTAAGAAAGCAAGGCTACCCTCTTTTGTAAAAAATGTTGATAGAAAAATTAAGCTAGGAATGCATAGAAAGTGACAAAGATTCGCTTATAAACTGAGATAGGGATATAGGATGAAGCTGCAGACCTGGAATTAGCAGTAAAATGTCGATACGGCGCTGTCCTGCAAATTTGAGCAAACGTTGACGGGACGATGGCGCCCGGCGTGCACACGGTCCTCCGAAAAATCCGCGAAACGAAGGGGGATCTGTTCGTCTCTGCACAAGGATTCCAGATCTTCAATTTCAGCCGCGTACCTGCAACCTACACACAGAAAAGCGAAGACGATTGGGGGGTTAGGGATTAGGGGTTTGCCTTTAGGTCAAACCCCAGTTTTGGAATTAACCAAGAAATGAGAAATTGCTGTAAATGTAAATGTATGTAATGTAAAACAAGTACTAATACCTTGTTGTAAGGATGTTTGTATCCTTATGTGCGAAGGTATAGATGTTGTTGTTTGTTGTATGTTGTATGTTGTAGCATGTAATGTGTTGTAAGTGATCTCCTCTTCAATGGTTAAATCCTTGTCTTGAATGCAACACTTAGCCTTGAATGGAGACTTGGAATGAATGCTTGAATGCTTGAATGCTTGAGTATAGTTTCCACGCTTTTTCCCTCATCTTCAAATGAGAGAGAAAATGCTGTTTATATACTTGTCAATTAGGGTTAATAGACTGATTTTCCCGACCTTAGGCCGACCAGGAAAGTTAATTTTCCAATTTGCAAACATAAAGACCCGAAGTCCAAAAGAGACCGGGCCCAAAATAGGACCCAGGGACCAGGGCGCTGGGCGCCCTGGTCCTGAAGGACCAGGGCGCTGGGCGCTCTGGTCCCACCTCCCGGGACAACAGGGTGCAAAGGAGGTTCAGGCCAGGGTGCAAGAAAATGTAGTTTTCAGTGTCATAATCAGGTTTCGGGGTCTCCACTCAGGTTGCGTGTTGCGTCGCCATCGTGAAGACCCAAATGCGGTCGAAATTGCAAGTGTCGCAATTTTAGGACGCTACACCACTCTTTCGAGCGAAGCACCTTTAAAGCTTGATTATGTCATTTTTAAATTATATGGGGGGGGGGGGGGTCGATCGAACCCCCCTTCATTCGAATCCCCCTAAAAATGGGGGGTTCGCTCGAACCCCTTTTTTAACATTTCTCTGGAGCTTTGTACATTTTTTTGCAGATTTTTGGCCTTCAAACCTCTGGTGGAAGGCTCAAATGGAATGATATTGACAACCCAAAATGTAGTATTATAGTCCTCAAAGCAAGCTTTCCAATGAATATAATATTATTACATATTGAGTTTATTATGAACTTGTTTTTTAAATTTTACCAAACATAGGTTTTTCACCAAACATGAACTTCTGTGTTCAACGCATTGGGAAAAATAGGAAACTAATTCAAAAAAAATCTGAAAAATATCTAAGCCCCAGGTATTGATGTCTTCTTTCTAACAAAAAAAGAAATATTGAATTTCGATATATATAGAACAAGTTATGTGTTCAAACTTAAACCTATGTCGGAATTATGACTACTCGGACTTCAAAACTTAATAAAATGAAAAATATTGAACATATCACTATCAAACCAAATGCAAGCTTTGGATATTGATGTTACAAACCAAAATTTGAAAGAATTGATTTTTTATCATTTATAGAAAAAACCTTATGCATTTCGGGAGGCACATCACTCTTAAAAAATGTAGTTTGTTGTAAAAACCTACTTTTCGAGGGAGATGGAAATTTTTTGAAAAAATCCTTCAAAAAAATTTGAAAAATATATATATAGAATCTAGAGACAAAATGCTACAAATCACTAATTTACATCATCTTCAAATTATTTATAGTTTAAAAGTTATAGTTGTCGGAAGTTGAAGATTATTTTAAAAGTGTTCATCTCAGTGTCAAAAGTGGCAAAAAAGTGGGAACCATTATTGTGAGTTCACCCACATGAGAGCTTTCTTTTAATCTTCACTATAATGTATAATGGTCCATCGGGTGCTTTAATGATATATCTTAAGTCAAAGGTAATGCAAGGGTCACACTTAGGCTTGTCTTCTTCAATTAAGTATGCAACATTGTTGTTGTCTTCACTACATATATCATTAATAGCTATAAAGTCTCCATCGTTATGCTCAACAACATTGGTAGAGTGAGAAGGAAATTGGATAAGATAGAATAATGAAATGCAAGAATTAGGGCTAATGATGCAAAATTGAGAGTTATCAATATAAACAATAAGCAACAAAACCTATATGCAAATTCTGAGTACAAATATGGAAACAAGGAAAAAAAAGGAACATGCGTTTGCAATTTAAGCTTGAAAGTGTTGGACTATGTCAATAGACAACCTAGTCCTAAAGGTGTTTGATGTAGCTATCAAAAATAAATTTGGGATCAATATGTAGCTCATAATATCTCCCTAAAATTTCATCGAAAAAATGTCAGTCCGTGTCAATAGTTGCCACTATCTAGGGTTTTTTGCTCCTTGAAAGTCTGGATCTCTCTGTCTCAGTCTACACTTTGAATATATACTCCTCTACTAAACTTGAAACCTGTACACACGAGAGAGTAAAAATGGTGTTGGGTTGATAGGGGTTTTCCTAGGTCAAACCTTAAGTTTGGAATTAACCCTATGATGAAGAATTGATAGAAAAGAGAGTTTACCCTTATAGGTTAAAGACTAGATTTGGAATGAAATGTTAAATTGAAATGTTCATACCTTATGACTATCCTTGCCTTGAAGTCTTCATAAAAGGGTTGATGTTACCAGGTGGAAAATCATGTATGCCTTCACTTAAAATTGATCATGAATGCCATCTTGAATGCTTGAAAATATGAATACTTGACCTCTCCATCACTACCTTGAAGATGCTTGAGTGCTTGATCACCTGAAATGATTTCCTTGATGATATATGTTTCAAATAAGGGGAAAAGAATTTATTTTATTCTCAACCTCACCAAATGTGTTGAAAATTATGAAGAAGGCCGACATCAGGTAACTTTTATTGTTCAATTATTTTTTATTGTTAAAGGGTTCAAATTTGGGCCCCTTTGGGCTAGGGCACTTAGCACCCTAGTTCAATCCTTTTGGACTATGAATAGGTCAACAAGTAAGAGAAGAGACTATAGACCTCAAATTTGACATTGGTTTGAGAAGAATAAGGCATAATCAAGGAAAAGAAGCAAAAACACTAAGGTGAGACCCAAATGAGCATGAAATTGTATGGGGATACAATTTACGACATTACACTTACAACCTATGATCTTTGTACTTCTTCCTACCTAATGTTAATATCTTGAGTCATGTTTTACTTGCCTAATGTTAGTGATTAAGATATACTTTCTAAAAAATATATTCCATCATCAATTTAGTACCCACACATCTAAAACTATACCAAGGTCCCTATAACATGAGCCATATGATTTTATCCCTACTTTTTTGTGCACTCTTTGAAACCCTAACTATTAAAACTCTACTCACCATTTTTTATTTAAAATAAACTAAATAATATATTAATAAACATTTGAAAGTTATTAAATAAATTAAATATTTACACAAACTTTCTTCAATTTATAATTATATATTTCTCTTCTTAAAATTAAAGAGGAGAGTTATTCAAATACCACATCATTAATCTTATTATTTACTTGAAAAAAGTTTTAAAAGAATTTGAAGTTTCAAAATTAGAAAAACATATATATATGTGTGTGTGTGTGTGTGTGTGTGTGTGTGAGAGAGAGAGAGAGAGAGAGAGAGAGAGAGAGAGAGAGAGAGAGAGAGAGAGAGAGAGAGAGATGGACCGGCTCTAATACCATGTGAGATTTTACCAAGATCAAGAGGCAATGGAAAGCACAAATAAGAGAGAACAAAATAGATGATAGAAATAAACTGTATTCTATCAAGATGAAAAATATGATCAACTAGATCATTAAGCATTACATACAATGAATATAAGCCTGCTTATATAGGCAAGGCTATATGGATATGTGAGCACACAAACATGACATGTGGCTCAATAAGAAACAAGGGTAGGTAAGAAATAGGTGGGGGTAGGTAGGAGAAATAATATAATAGTCCACATGAGGTGGATCACCCACTGAATGTGGAGTGTAACAACAAGATCACACCATAAAAGGTGGAAATTCTCCTACACACACTATCCCAATGTGGCACAAACACCCAAGTGTCTCATACCCAAACTACTATGAAATGCATTTCCTAAGTAAACTTAAGTAAAGTGTAATAATATCCATGATGAATAATTATTTACATCAACACCCCCCCTTAAGTGCAACTTAGGGGAATGCACTTAAGTCTACAATGCAACTAAGCAATGCAAGATGAGTCCCGGCTACTAGGCCATGTTAGGTACCCATGTACAAATGCAAATGCATGAAAACCAATGCAATGAAATCTCTCACAAAGTGGGGAAAGAGAGAAAAACCCAATGGGAAAAAACCCTCCCCCAAAAGAGAGATGAAATCTATACAAGAGAACTCTCATAGAAGAATGTGAGGAACAAAACCCCATGTGAGGAAAAAGTCCCCCCCATATGAGAGAAGAAGAAGAAGAAGAAGAAGAAGAGAGAGACTAGGAAGCCCCCCCTTAACGTGGAATCTGCACCAATGATAGAAGCTTGATGTATGAAGAAACTGCTCCACGATCGTCGAACAACATTCCTCCCCTTAGGAAGAAACAAAACCAAAGGTGTATCCATGAAGTCTCCCCAATCATGAAGGGAAGATGTATGAAAAAAATTCATGATGAAAGGAATCTCTGAAAACTACTCAAGTGTCCTCATGTCAATGTTGAAAGATACCCCCTCCAAAGGTGGTAAACTGTGCCACACTACTGAAAAAGGCACTCCAAGATCTAGTGGAGATGGATGTAGAACATGTCCCAAAGACTCACATGTCTCCTCAAAAAATAAAGAGACCTCCTCCAATTGCTGTACATAAGTATCCACAATCATGTCAACCTCGAAAGAATGATCATGTAGAGAATGAACAAGAGGGTCACAGTGTGCCCTCGCAACAATCAAAGAAGGATCACCTTCATCAAAGAGAAGATGAATGTCATCAATGATGTCTCCCAAATCTGCAATGTAGGATTCCATAAATAAACCTGCAATGTTTGTCAAGTAATCATCCCATGAATCTGAAGCTGGAAGACAATGAATATCCCGCCGCACTGAATCACATGAAGGCAAAATTGTCGCACTATCTGCATCATCAGGTGCAATAGGTGATGTGATATCAATATGAGGAGATGAAATACAAGACTCAAGAACGGGTTCACATGTGAGAATCCCCATGTTCAAGTGCCCAAAGTTCTCCTCAAAATCTAAACCATCACAAGAAGTGTGATCATCATGTGTAGAATCATAAAATGTGAAATCATCATCATCAATAAAATTTGAAAAGGAGTATAACCGAGATGCATGATCAACCACCCCAGTCGCAATGATAACTCTAGTCTCCAAGTCTCTAATGAAAACTGACTCAGGTGTGAACTCCACAACTCTCTTAGTTGGGCCATGTGTGATTTGATAGATGGAAAGGAGATTGTTTGTCAAGTGGTGTACACACAACACATCATTGAAGGAGTTATCCCCAATGTCAATAGATCCTTTCCCAATCACATCCATGTATGTATGATTGCCCATCAATATCTGTGGCATGGTGCAAGGCTCAAATGTAGAGAACATAGACTGCGAAGATGCCATATGATGAGAAGCCCCTGAATCTAGAAGCCATCTCTCTGAATCATGACTGATAGTAGCACATAGAGCTTTTCCTTTTCTTGTCCCAAAAGAGTGAGTCTTCCCACTTGTAGAAGCCATGAATGCTTGCCCTTTTCCTTTTGAATGTGAGGGAGTGGAAGTTGATGAATCATCCTTCTTGTAGACATTAGGCAAATCAATGTTATGCTTTTTGATGATATGTGTGAGCTCATCAATCTTCTTAGAATGGCAACAACGTTCCTCATGGCCAACCTTTTTTCAATAGGCACAAGTAGGTCTCTCCCTCTTTGGTGAGTTATCTCTCTTGGAAGAGGATGAATCTCCTTTTTGTGGAGAAGATGGTGCTTTGTCCTTAGGCTTTGATTGCCATTTCTTCTTGTTTGAGTTGTCCTTTCCTTGATTTCCTTTGTTCCCTTGATTTGCCACTAATGCTTGAGACTTAGAAGCCTTAAGAATGCCCATGCTTATCAACTTAGTTTGTTCCATCATCAACATTTCATTGAAAGCATCAAATGTAGGCATTGTGTAGCTTGAACCCATTGTCATCCTATGGGTTTGGAAACTAGAAACAAATGCTGCATATTCTTGTGGAAGCTTGCCTATCAAGTTGAAGATCAATTTATCAATGCCACAATCTTTGAGTTGTGCCCTCAACTCATTTGCCTTAGTGACATAATCTTGTATAGTATCAAAGTTCTTGGGATCTAACATGGTGAGATCACTATCAATTTGATATCCCCTAATCTCATCAACTTGACCATACAAGTCTTGAAACTTTTTCCAAGCATCCTTGATTAGAGTACACTTCTCAATATGAAAAATGAGATCCTTTGATACATACTTTCTCAAGGTACCAATTGCCATGATATTTTTAGTGAGCCAATCCAAGTGACCAACTGGATCAACCTTAGGATTAGCGGGAGCAACAATAGTTCCATCAATGTAATGAGTTAGTCCTTTTTCCATAAGTTTACTCCATGCATCAATTTTCCAAGTAGCATAATTATGAGGAGTTAAGAGAGGAAACTTAGAAGAACTCAAAGCCGCAAAAAAGAAGGAACACAAGAGCACAAAAGCACAAGAGACACCCCACCAAATTAACTCAATCAAAGTACCCCCCAAAAATGATGATTTTGGCACTTTATATGTAGTGCGTGTACAATAGGCCACTTGCAAAACAAGGCTAAGTGGACTTCTGATTTCAATTTACAACTTCTCAAAATGAAATCTAAGAGACTTCAACAAATACTGCTAGTGATCTAAACTGAGATCCAAGCAAAATGCAAGTACCAAATATGCCAAAAATGACCAAATAATGAAAATACAATTTCTACTTAAAATTACTGTAAACAAATGCCAGATTATGAAAGTAGATGAAAAAATATGCGCTTTCAAAAAAAATGGCACCTGAAAAGGAGTCCATATGAGCCCAAATGAAGCCTCCAAAGTTGTAAAAATCGGGATTTCATGATTTCTGAAAAACCTGTATCTGAGAAACAGAAAAATCCTGCACCATTGTATAGACCACGAAATTCTACCCCAAAACAAAAAAATTGCTCGAAAAAAGGAGTTCGGATGGGTGAGATATCGCTATTTGAAAATCGCCTGCAAAATTATAATTTTTGGAAAATTTCCGTCGCGGCTTCAAACTTCAAATGCCTCTAGATTTGGCCTCCGAAGTCCGATTTGGATGAAACAAAAGGCAAAACTGACTTTCTTGGACCTCCTCAATCCAATGGTAACCTCAAATTTGATCCATCAAGTTTCAATAATAACCTGCAATAGAAAATTCCAAAATGCAAACCCCAAATAGCATCAAATTTCTCTCAATTGGCAAACCAATGACACTCTAATGGCTCTGATACCATGTGAGACATGGACTAGCTCTGATACCATGTGAGAGTTTGCCAAGATCAAGAGGCAATGGAAACCACAAATAAGAAAAAACAAAATAGATGATAGAAATAAACTATATTCTATCAAGATGAAAAATATGATCAACTAGATCATTAAGCATTACATACAATGAATATAAATCTACTTATATAGGTAAGGCTATATGGATATGTGAGCACACAAACATGACATGTGGCTCAATAAGAAACAAGGGTAGGTAGGAAATAGGTGTGGGTAGGTAGGAGAAATAATATAATAGTCCACATGAGGTGGATCACCCACTGAATGTGGAGTGTAACAACAAGATCACACCATAAAAGGTGAAAATTCTCCTACACACACTATCCCAATGTGGCACAAACACCCAAGTGTCTCATACCCAAACTACTATGAAATGCATTTCCTAAGTAAACTTAAGTAAAGTGTAATAATATCCTTGATGAATAATTATTTACGCCAACAATATGTATAGATATGAATTCTCTGAAAAATTATATAATAACAAACTTCACAATTATATACAATAATTAAATATGTTTGTTCTTATTCCAATTCCAAATTCCAACATTTATGTTTATTTTGAAGATCATGAAAACCTTTTTGAACCACTAATATTTTATTTTTAACTCTTCTATTACAATACAATTTATTAGATTTTTAGGGCATTCCATTATACACACCTAAAGTATGCATTCTCCTTTTGTATTAAAATATCATTACCTTAATTTTTTCAACATTTAGAGCAAATTCACAATTCTCACAAAATTGTCTTGAACATTAAATTGTTTTTAGAGGTCGGTAACATTTTTTTTGTAATGAGAACAAAATTGCCACATGTAAAAGTAGGGTGACAATTCAAGGCCAATTTAATATTAAAACTAATACAAGGTGGACCTTATAATGATTTGTCAATTTTAATTTTCAATAGTGATAGAATTAGTTATAAATATGATATATTGTGGTTGTTTCTCTCGTTTAATAATTAAAAGAAAAAAATATTTGATTTTTTTTATGGGAAGACAAATTTTGTTGAGTTTAATAAGTAAACTTTTAATTTTAATAATTCAAGAAGACTGTTTTTAGATTTTAGATTATTTAAAGAAGAATTTTCTTAATTATTCTTATCCTTTTTGTTTTGTGTCAATTTTGATAGGATTGTTTCTAATGTAATAATTAGTGTACAAAATACTATATTATTATATATAGAAGTTGAAAAATAACTTGATTTTAACTAATTTCCATCTTCACACATTCTTAGAGACTAGTCCTAGTCTTGATTCTATTTATTTATCATATTGAGTCAAATATGACGGTGCATAATTGGCCCTAGTTTATTTCAAAAAATATTGATATGACCCTTAAAATTTTAAATTTTAAATATAAATTTGGATTTTATTTCCCTCCTTTCTATCAATCATTATAAGCGGACTCAAGCATGAAATATTTTTAATTGTAAACTAGGATATTGTATAAAAAGATAAATCCCAATTCACTAATAGGATAAAATATGTATTATCATTCAAGAACTATTAGAGTATCATCATCACATCATTAACTTACATCAACATGTTTAGGCATATTGCATTATTTCTTCTTGTCTTCGATCATTGTTTCATACCTTTGACTTAGTAATAAAGATTTGACAAAAGAAGAACTATCTTAACCTAGCAATCTCGTAAATGGTGTCTATTAACATCACCCATTTCATAAATATAGATGTTGACATTAAAACTTGTATAGGTTATATAATTTAAATTCAATAAATTTTAGATCTATAGGCCAAGGTTCATATGAATATCCACCAATTGGGTTTTGATTTATAGATATGGATGTCATTTCCACACTTTCTATGTTATATTCATGGAATTGAACTAGACCAACAATCAATAAATTTCTTAGTCCCAAGGTAATTGTCTTACAAGTCTTTTTTTGGCAAATTGGTGAATCAATTGACACTTGATTTGGTGTAGTTAAATAAGGATCAAACCTAAATCTAATTACCATTATTTATTTGTTTATTTAAATTCTATACATCTAGATTTTAGTAGCTCAATCAATCTCAACTCTTCATCCTGGGCTATATTATTTATTCACAAATGATTTGATTAATTTACCCAAAATATTTATGTGACGTGTTTGTAGACATTGAAAATTGTCATAAGTCTTTGATGACACTTTTCACTAACCTTTTTCGTCTAAACTAATTAAATAATAATTATTTAATTAGTACTAATATTCTTCTTCTAATTTCCTATAATTAAATAATTCTTAATAATTTAATTATTGTTCTTCTAAACTATTAATTAAATAATCTTCGTTATTTAATTGATATTCATCATTATCTCTTTCTAATCAATTAATCTGGATCTTAATTGACCAATCCTAACTATTCCTCTTTGATTAAATAATGAACACTTAATTATTTAATCCCTTTATTCTAAGCTAATTATTCTTCCGTGATTAATTATTTAATCCCCTTTCACCAATTGTTCTAATTAAATAAATTTTTAATTTGTTTAATTGTCATGTGTGGGTGAAATAAATAAATTTTATTTATTTATTTATGACTACACTTATCTCTTCCACTTTCTAATTTTTATCTCCCTTATCTCTTCAACCTGCTAATTTGGTATTTATGAGAGGACAATTAAAGATTTTATTATTTATTTTTCGTAATATCTTGTCATTTGCTTTCTTCTATCTTCATTCTTCCACGAATGGTAGATTTGATGTGCACTCAATCTCGTCCATTGATTATTTTCAGTCTCGAATCAATCTCAGTCATTCAATTAATCCTCAAATTTTCTATAAATTGAGCTCTCATTGCTCATTTTCAACAACCATGCTTCGAGTAACTTTATTCTGTCATTTTCATTTCACAATCTTGCTTGCAATTGTACTTGTAGGTGAAATCCACAAAATCACATTTGAAAGTGAAAGAAGGACAATGTAGGCCAGTGAAGGATATTTCTGCAATACGGGTTCACGTTTGTTTTGAATTTCATCTTTCATTCCTTTTTTTAGTGTATTAGGATCTCTTTTCATTAGCATTTTAGGTTTGTGGTTGCCTAATTGTGTGTTTTTTATTTTTATGTCTAATTTCCTAACTACAGTGTTATTTTCTACATAAATTGGTGAACTCAACTTATCTTACACATCCTAGGGTTTGTCCTTAGGTTTTATCCTTATATATTAGTGTTTTAAATATTTTTTTTATTGTATACATTTATTTTATATTAAACTAGGGTTAGGATACATCTTTTATTTTTATTATATTGCTATATTTTGGTCAAGTTTTGGGCCTTCGTTGTTTGATGCCTACCCTCCCACCTTTATCTTTCTTGAATTGTATTGATAAAATTTTCACCATGGATTATTATGTTATTGTTCTATGTTTATCTTCATTCACACACTAAAGATTATAAGATTATTGATTCATATCATACCATCCTTCATGATTTTTCATCTTTCTTTCATATTGATGATGCTTCATGTTCCTTGAGGGATTTGATTTTGAATGATTATCTACCTCCCCATCTTTCATGAAAATTTCCTTCTATCTTACTAGAATTTGCCTCAGCTATATATGATATTCATTGTGATTGTTCCCCTAGCGTGATGGATGATGATGTATCACTACCTACCAATAACACATCTAGGGATGAGACTTCATATGATGAAGTTACACCTTCCTTCACTAATCATGACATTATTGAGCCTTGTGATGTTACTCTCTCTCTCTCTCTCTCTCTCTCTCTCTCTCTCTCTCTCTCTCTCTCTCTCTCTCTCTCTCTCTCATATATATATATATAGTTTCATATGCTTTTGATGATACACATTACAAGAGAAGCCTAAGGATAGTAATATATGTGAGAGCTATCCTTTTACATATACGATGACAACCACATTCCATATGATGATAATATTTTAGCATTTTATTATTCAACATTACTTAATAATTAATTGCACGGTGATGTTGTATCTTTTTATGATAGTTTTATAGCATCCCATATTGTTTCTCTAGTTCTTGATGACAAATCATTTTTTGTACATCTCATGATAGTTCTCCTCTTACTTCTTTACATGTGTCTCTCTTGCTACGACTTTCTTTGAGAAAAATAGTTATGTGTTTGATGTTGTTTGTCCTTTTGATGAACCTCTCCATTATATGTTCTTGATAGGGACACCTATCTATGACTGCTATCCTAACGATGTGATTTATGGTTCTTATATTCCTAATATTGTTGGTGATAATCCTTATTTTGTATCTTTTGGCTCATGGTCTTATGATGATATATTTAGTGATGAGCTTATCGATAGTTATTTATCTTCTAATAATATGGTTTATAACTCTTTGCTTCATGATAATTTATTATCTAATGATGGTGTAGTTTATTATGCATCTAGTGCTTTAACTCTCAATCTTGTGGATACATCTAGGGTTTATGATTCATCTGATTCTAAGAATGAGAAGTGTGTTATTAGTTCCACCCTAATTATTTATTTCACAAGGATCCTCCAAACACCTATATGACTAATAATGATGTTTGAATTCTATACATTAATGTGTTTTAAATCCTAAACTAAAATTATAATCCACATTGAAGATCACTCCAGTGCTACAACTAATGATAATAAAAATGCATATCATAACAAAGAATACTTACACATTAAATACTTTTTCTTACTATATGATGCACATGTTAAAGATGGCAGAAGAAATATAATATAATATCATGCTTCTTCATGAATCTTATATATGATTTCATAAAATATATGAGTTTTACTTCTCATGAGTATATGTATGTAGGATCATGCGAATCTTAATCCAAATTCTAAACTTATCACCTCTAAGAAGTCAAACAACACACATTTAAGCAACTTTATTACAAGCAAACCAAAGATTGACCTCTTCTAAAAACACAAAATCCTATTAATATCTAAAACAAAAAAACATTAAGTGAAATTCAAAATTAATTCGTCATCGAAAATTCCGGTGCGACTAATTATTTTAGCAAGACAAACGGTAAAAATAGAGAGGTAAAAGCCTCAAATCTGATCCCTTATTCAAAGTGACGGACAAGAGCGTCAAATCGAATGATTTCCTTGAGTTGAAGTCACAATTCCGTCACGATTCATTTCCGTCAGTTGCCATGCGACTGCGCCGTCAAGTAGGCAATACCAAGCAAAAGGAAAAAGTAGCACCATCATTATCCTCATTTTTTCTGTCTACGCGTATATTATTATATATATTGACTCTGTGTTATGCAGTCATTACTGGTATAACTGGTATAAAAAGGCTGAGAAAGGCATTCCTTGAGAAGAGGAGGAGACAGAGAGAAAAAGAGAGAGATTTCTTTGCAAGACAAAAGCAGAGCATTTGGCAGGCGCCATTCATTTCCTGCTACACAAATTATCTCAAACCACAGTGGCCTGCTCTGTTTCTTCGTACAAAAAATTTGACAGGAACCCACTCTCTGTTTCTTTATACAAAGAAATCTTGCAATCCTCATGCCAAATGGCTGAACATGCCCGAATCTCTCTGTTTTGACTGCATTTGGGAGGATTAGGAAAGAGAAGTTTTGCATGCGCCTGCACTGCCATCTTCATTCTTTTCATAGTTTTTTGTTTTGGTGGTTATAGAAGCTCAATTTTGGGTTCTTGATTTCTCTGTTGAATCTCCTCCAAAGTAGTAGACAAGAAAGAGGAATGGGAAGAAGGCCGTGCTGTGACAAAGTTGGGCTCAAGAAAGGACCCTGGACTGCAGATGAAGATAAAAAGCTTGTTGCTTTCATTACTAACAATGGCCACTGCTGCTGGCGTCTCCTTCCCAAGCTTGCTGGTATTCAATCTTCCATTCTCTTCTTTATGCAACGCTTCATATAAATCTTTAAATCTTATTATTCACTTATTTTTTTCTCTCTATCTCACTATCTGGATGATAGATCATATTTTTCTTTCTATCTCACTATCTGGATGATAGAGTATGATCAGAAATATTGATATAAAAAGATGGATCATATATGATTCAAACGTTGTCAAATTCAGAAGCTTTCAATATTTACCATTGTTTACATTTGTTTCTAGATTAGATTATGTTAGAATTGTTCGCTGTTATTTCTGAATTAGATTATATTACAGTTCTTTTGTTGCCATCCGATGATGGCTCATAGAATGTATCTGATAGCTCCTCATGTTGATTCATAGAATCCGATCTGAAACATTGATTAAAAAATTCTATAACACTCTAATTTAGAAACAACAAAAACAAAAACAACAGTGAACAATATAGTAGAACTCTGCTGTTTTATTACAGCATAAGTGTACTTAGCTGTTCATACCGGCCTTAGGCAACTTTGTCGTCTTATCTTGCATCACCTCTTGTCTGTTATTGTTGAAATCATTTGATATTACTAGAAATTGGTTCAGAGAATCCATCAGTGTGAATTTATTTCTTATCACAGTTGCTTCTGTGGGTGTGCAGTTTTGAGATGATCCTTCTTTATCTTTGATTGATTGTCTTGATTTAATACTGTCAGTGGTGTGATGGAAAGACGTGTGTTGATTTGATGCAGGGTTGCTGAGATGTGGAAAGAGTTGCAGGTTAAGGTGGACAAATTATCTTCGCCCTGATCTGAAACGTGGTGTCTTATCAGAGTCAGAGGAGAATCTTATCATCGAACTTCATTCTCAGATGGGTAATAGGTAACAAAAATTCAGCAACACCCACTATTTATAAACATATTCCCTACTTAAAGCTGTAAATTTTCAGTATAATCATATACGTCTGGAGAATCCTGATATAGGAACAATTCTAGAGATTGAAAAGTGTTTCATGGCATTCACACTAAGATCAGAGTATGAATTTTAAATATGAACAGTCACACCCATTCAAGCAACCATCAAGATTTGACACACTTAAATTTGTTTCATCTATCTATTCTTAATTCTGAATTTACAAATTGCAGGTGGTCCAAGATTGCATCACATTTGCCAGGGCGTACAGATAACGAGATTAAAAACTACTGGAACACCCACATAAAAAAGAAGCTGTGGCGCATGGGAATCGATCCCGTGACGCACAGGCCTCTGCCACAGCCTCCATCTACACTGGAACCAAACAACATAGCAGAAGCATACAAATTCTCTTCAGATGAAGACACGCAGAAGCAAATCCTCCATGAAAACCCAACACAAATCATACAGGAACCTGAAGGCTCGGAGACAACAGTTTTAATCAATCTTTCCGAGGACGAAGAATTCAAGCAGAGAGAAGACATTTCATACACAGAAATCCCCTGCAAAATGGAGGACCCATCAATTCAGAACTTGTGGGATTACAATGACACTGCAGCAGATTGCTTTGGGAGCTCCCAGTACGGCATAACTTGGTTCGACCATGAATCTTACGTAGGTCAGGTGTTCGAAACTCCAGGGCTATCCCCTGCATCACCAGATTTTTACAACACCCATTTAATTTTGCAGTCCCTGGATAATTTTAACAATCAATCCCCCTCATGGGATGTAAACCCAGAACTCACCTCCAACAGGATTTATTCCCAAAACTAGCTTATAAATCCCAAAGTTTGCTGCTGTAATAATATAAGCTACGACAGAAAAAAGAAAACCAGAGCAATGTAAATATGAGGCATAGAGCCTTAACCAAATTCAAAATCCGTAACTGGATAGACATGAAACAGAAATTTCAACCATCTGGGTCTTTTTGTTTTTAAAATTTCTATACAGAAAACTGAAATTTGGGTCAAAATCTTTCCAACTGAAAAAAATAAAAAAATCGCGTCTCTGTAATTGATAGTTGTGTAATTGTGTGCATGAATGTGGTGAAGGGGATAAATTCAAAAAATTGCCAAATTGTCTGGCAAAACAATAGAAAAATGCCTGGATAAGATTCTTCCGCATATATTACATTACAAGAGGGAATCAAACAGCTTAGAAACGGATTTTTGTGGATCCCCTGTGCATCTCATATGCTATTGTGTCTGCAAATTTTTTAATGGGCTTCAAGATTTTTTTTCCCCCATTTTAACTTTTGTGTTGAAAACATGTGCGCGATTCAGTTCAGGGAAAGCCACGGAAGAAGAGAAGAATCTGTGCAATGATTGTTAATTAAAAATCTTGAGTGCTTTTGCATTTTTTTTATTCAGAAAATGACTGCACGATTGTCTTGGGGCAAGAGACCACGATATGTATGCGTTTAAGCCAGCATGTGTTTCAAAATGACTACCGTCAATTGTACCAATAGCTATCATTAGGCATCTTATCATCTGTTTTTTAAAGCATCTAAACACCATAATAATAAAAACAAGGATTCTGCAGGATTCTGCAGGCTCGTTGTTCCTTGTCTGGTCTATGCTAAATATTCTTATCTAAATTTTAAGGAGTTATAATTCTCAATTGTATCTTGCTTTTGATTTTTTAGGCTTTGTTTATATCATTTTAAATATGTATTATGGGTATCATTTGCATATTTGATTATATAATTGTCACTTTTACTTAAATAAAAAATAAGTGAATCAAAATTTTGATTTGATGTTTTTGATTTAATAATGTTTGTAACTGTTCAAACAATTATAATTACAAAAATTGTTTTTAGTTTCTTTACAATTGTTGTCTCTTACTATACATTGAATAAAATGAAATGATTCTTTTTTTGTTATTTGTATTTTGATCGGTTTGATTTTAGTGCTATCATATAAGTTGTCTTTTTTAAGCGGAAGATTTAATATTTTATATATATTCTTTTATCTATAGTTAAAAAATATATGAATAAATTCACAAATTCACAAATTCACAAATTTGTTGTTTTCTTTTTAAGCTTTGTATTGAAGAAATCAAGTAAGTTGGGTTTGATCTTTGTGTTGTCATTTAATATGTCTTTTTTGTTTTTTAGTTGAGTATTTCAATATTCTATATTTTCTTTTTTCTACAATTGAAAAATATATGAGTAAATTCACAAGTTTGTCGAAATCAAGTACGATCGGTTTAATCTTTGTGTTGTCATTTAAATTGTCTTTCTTCTTTTCTGAGTTGAGAATTTCAATATTCTATATATTCCTATTTCTACAATTGAAAAACATATGAGTTAACTCACAAGTTTGTTGTTTTCTTTCTAAGCTTCGTGTTGTGCCTGTGAAGTGTGTACCTGCAACTGCAACACAAAACACTCAATAGATCATTACAAGCATGATTAACAAATATAAACAAAGACATATGAAATCATGGCTAATCGATCTATTGCCTCCTAATAAATATGAGTAAATTCACAAGATTGTCATTTTCTTTTTTACGTTTTGCAATGAAGATAACACATAACATGGTTTCAATTTATTTTTCTTATTTTTTCGGTTTGAGTTTTATGTTGTGGCTTAAATCATCTCTTTTTGTTTTTGAGTTGAGGATTTCAATGTTCTATACACTCCTTTTGTGAGCATTGAAAAATATATGAGCGAATTCACAAGATTGTCATTTACTTTTTTGAGTTTTGTATTGGAGAATCAAGTAACATGGTTTCCCATATTGATTTTATTGGGCTTAGGTGATGTTTTGTCATTTTGTTGACATGAAAAGTTTATGGAAGCCAAGCATGGCCATTCCTTAGGTATAAATTATTTATTTTTTATAGCTAATAATAGACACATATATAATTGTCGCCTATTATCATATATTGAATAAAATGAATTGATTCATTTTTTTCTTATTTGTCTGTTGAGTGGTTTAATTTTAATATTGTCATTTAAATTGCCTTTTTTTGTTTTTAAGCTAAAGATTTCAATATTCTATATATTCCCTTTTTTGTTTTTTTTTGTTGTTGAGTTGAGGATTTCAATATTCTATATCTTTTTTTTTTACAATTGAAAAAATGAGTAACTTCACAAATTTGTCATTTTCTTTTTTGAGTTTTTCTTTGAAGAAATCAACTAACATGGTTTCCATTTTTTCTTTCTTATTTATGTTTTTATCAGTTTGATTTTTGTGTAGTCATTTAAATAGTCTTTTTTGTTTTTGAGTTGATGATTTCAATATTCTTTACATTTCTTTCTCTATATATGAATAAATTTGCAAGATTCCCATTCACTTTTTTGAGTTTTGTATTGCAGAAATCAAGTAACATGGTTTCCATTTTTTCTTTCTTATTTCTTTCTTGATAAGCTTGATTTTTGTATTGTCATTTAATTCTTCTTTTTTCTTTTTTAGTTAATGATTTCAATGTTTCATAGATTCCTTTCTTTACCATTGAAAAATATATGAGTGAATTCACAAGATTGTCATTTACTTTTTTTAGTATTGGAGAAATCAAATAACATGGTTTCCATATTCATTTTATTAGGCGTTGGGTGAGGTTTTATCATTCTATTGACATGCTAAGTTTATGGAAGTCAGATATGACCATTCCTTAGGGCTTATTGAAGTTTGAAAATTTGGGGTAGCACATATGCCCTTTTTCCCATAGGTAATTACAAAGTACATTGTAATAATTAGTATCATAAATCTTGGAAAGTACCACAAATTTCACCCCCTTGTTGTGTTTAGTGACACCTCTATGTTTCTTACCTAATTCTTTGTAGTTTCTTGCAAGATTATTTCAATAATCTAAAATTTGATTTTTGCAATGAAATATTTTGCTAAAAAGAAGAATATAATAGGAAATATATTGCAAACACTTGAGAATAATAAGCCACTTTATGGGGGAAAACCTCTAAAAGTCTTCAATAAAATCACAACTCATGATATGGTAATCATAAACTAATTGTGCTATTGTATATACCATATTTATGTCTTGGATGCCAAATAGAAGATTGTTTATGTAATTTTGTTAACATAGGTAACTCCAATCCATACACTATGCTACTAATCCTTTGTAACACCTTATAATGATCATAATACTCAGTTTCAAGATTGGTATCTTGTTCTTGTTTCAATGACACTTTCTTATATAATTGTAATCACACAAAGACTCAATCTTAGAATCTCCCACATCAAAAATCCGTTCATTGTAGTATTAATCAACTTGTTTCTTCATGCGTTGATACAAATTTTGTACCTCCTGTTAGTGGCGATCCTGTGTCCGCGACGGTGGTACCTCTTACCTCGCCGACTACTTCAAAGGGTGCTGGCACAACTTCTGCTGGTTGTGACTCTTTGCTCGCGATGATTGTTGCTCCCTCTTCTGGCACACTTTTTTCCTCTCTGAAAAGATCGGTGCTAGGCCCTTCGGATTGGTTAGTTGCAGCAGCTAAAGTTGAAGATGGTTGGATTACTGTTAAGGGAAAGCATTCAAAGACGTCCAAGCCATCTTTTGATACGACTCTTCGTTCCCACAAGGCCAAATGAGGGCCTTTGTAGTTGGCTGTTTGGGCTGGTTTTACTAGCCCTGCTATCTTTTGGGGTAGTCCCTGTCTTTGTTTTCAGTTGATCTATCTAGCTAGGCTTTCAAGCTTTATCTTTCTTTCAATCTATTGTAAAGGGTTTCAGGGGCCCTTCAAAACCTGTTTTCACTTAATCAAAAACTTGTTTCTTCATTCTATTATGCACCATTGTCAAGTTCTCTGTGAGACTAGCAATAACTCTTGTTGATGCTGAATGTGTTCTTTAACTGTTCGAAACTTTTGGATGTGCCTAAAATGAAGAGGTGATTGATGGTGGCTAGTACCCATATAGTCCCAAAAATAGGGAAACATGGAAATAAGTGCGATACTACAATTCTACTAATGGCAATTGTTGCATCCATCTCTCTTATTTATTTGACATAAAAGATCAAAGATAACCTTCCGAATACTTGTAATCCACTCTAATTTGTCCATATGATTGAGGATGATACGATGAACTACTAGCAAGCCATGTGTCCAAACATGAAAATAGACCAATTCAAAAATCAATTGGAAATACAGGATCACAATCACTTATGATGACTTTTGGAGTATCATTATATTTTTAATAGTATTCATAAAAGTTGTTTCTACAATGATTGCTACAAATGGGTGTGACAATGCAAAAAAATGTACATATTTGGTGAGATGATTGAAAACCACCATGATGATGTTTTTTCCCTTTAGCTATTGAAAAATTTGTGATAAAATCTCTGGATACCTTTGACTTATAATAGATAACAATTTTGAAAAATCCAAAGTCTTGATTGTCTGCCACTTGTTTTGTTATCCCCGACATGTATTCTATTACAAATTTCTAAACATCTTCTTTGAGCTCATCCCAAAAAAATATTGCTTGATTCTATGCTAAGCAGTAAAAAATCCTTAGTTCCATCTATGGAGGGTAAGTGCATTTGAATTAGGAAAGAAGTGGGGTCCAAAATTTGACCCCCTTTTCCTTCAAACCAATTAAATCTAAACTTGAACAAGTAATTTGACATGTGTACATTACAAATATAATAAAAACATAGATTACAATTCTTTGAAACTATTTTTTAAACTCCTAAATATTTTTTAAAATGGTTAAGATTAAGGGATGGAATGCTTAGTGTACACTAAAGTGTTCATATTTTTATCAATAAACTATAACAATGTTTGGTGTGTACCCCCTATTTCTTTTTGCATTAGATATTTTCAAAAATGATTTTATAGCAAGATAGCTAAAACTATGTATTAGAAGTTGTGCATTTTTTATTAAATATTTTTTTGGTTATCTTCAAAGTTTATGTCCTAAAGATTGTATCATCAAGCATGTGTGTCACATAACTTAAACAAAAATAATTGAAAATATAATTTTTGGAATGTGTGTAGAATGAAGCATAGAATAATTTTATATTTCATTTATAAAACTTTAGATAAGTGACTCAAAAATTGTAAGTAAAATCAATACATATGAATCAAAAAAATATTTTAAAACTAGTAAAAGAAAATAAAAAATAAATATATAAATATATTTAAAATTAAAAATCATATGACTAGAATGCGAATAAGAAAATTGATAGATTTGTTAGGATTAAGGTACCATCTAAAGTTTGTAAATCCTATGACATGGTTCCAACATCCTTGGAAAGTGTCCTAAGGCACTTAGAGTGTACTCTAAAAGTATTTTGTAATATTATTCTCACTATTTTTACATAACTTATTTTTAATAATAATAAAAATTTGTCAAAAGTGTCGTTTATGTCATCATGCATAACATTCTTATAGAAAGAATAATATTATAATTTTTAAAATATATATTTGTCACACCAACATCTAGAGTGGGGATATTTTGTCATAATTTTTTGTTGCATTCTTTTAGTTAATCTTTGAAGTTAGAGTAATTGTAATTTTGACAGAGGTGTATGTCGTCATGCATAACTTTTTTGGTATGCATTTGAATTAACTTCTTTTTTGTGTTGAGATGAGGATATCAATACCTAGGGAAAATATATGTTTTACAAAAAAAATCTCTATTTTGCTATTTTTTCACATGTGTGAAACAAAGACCTTAATGTTTGATGAAAAACCCACATTGAAAAAAAAATAATAACAATAAAAAAATGTTAATGAAATCAAATATATTCAAAATTATACTTTTTGGAAAGCTTATAATAAGCATTACATATAAATTTAGCTTCTAAATGAATTCATTTGAGCCTCGAAAATATAAAGTAAAAATAGTTTTTTGTCAACATTTTGATATAGGTGTTGAGGAGACTCCATTGCAGGTATGATTTAAGACTAGAGGGGTTCTATCCAAGTGGATTTGATCTAACTCTCTTTAATTAATTCCTTCAAATGGGACCTCTTAAGTCTTAAATCATTATATTTTCTTAAAAATATGTGGTTTCAGACAAAAATCAGAATGTACCAAGTTTGCAACCCATTATTGTGGGAACACTTTATGACTAAAGATATATAAGAAAATGTCTCTAAAACAGAAAAAAGAAAAGAACCTATAGGAATATTGCACGATGCAAAAAATAGGGGATATCGCAGCTGCGACTCTTCTCACCCAGGGGGGCTTTTCAAAATTCGACAACAATGGCGCTTCTCAGCCCTCGACCTCTGTCATTCTTGTAGGGGATTTGGGTGGCTTGGGTGGAAAGGGAACTTCCTCGATGGGAGATGTGGTTGTTTCCTCCCGCCCCAATACTGCTGGTTTGTAGGGTGTGTGGCCTTATGGCAAGTTACTGAACGCGATTGTGTCTGCTGGACAGGGTGAGGCCCGAAGATCATGACTTGGTAGACAATCATATGGTGGACTCATTCATGTTGCCAATACCATCTCTATTAATTTGAAGGAAGATACGATAGAAAAAATTATTCATAATGCTTCTATTCTTTCCTTGCATGGTGTGATATGTCGGTTTAGGGGTTTTTAGCCTTCCCTCCCTCAGTTGCACACTTGGATCTCAAAACATTGGGAGCCTCTTATTACTGGTAAAGTTCATATCTTCCCCATGGCCAAGGGGTTTTTTGTTGCTAAGTTTGATAATGCTCAGGACAGAAACAAAATATTACGTGACCATTTTTTTAGCTGGGAGGATAGATTTTTGTTAATGATTAAGACTTGGCACTCTGATTTCAACCCTTCTACTAAAATGTTTAATAAGATTTCGATTTGGGTTCGACTTCCTAATCTCCCCCTCCATTTATGGAATGATTCTCTTTTAGAGGAAGTGAGTGAATCCCTTGGAGATTTTTTTATGGTGGATGATGATTCCTATGATATTTTCCACTCCACCTTTGCCCACATATTGGTTGATTTGGATGTTTCAAAAGGGTTGCCTGCTAAGATTTTACTTAAATCTTCTAAGGGTTCTTGGGTCCAATATTTGGACTATGAAGGGATTCCCTTCAGATGTAGAATCTATTTTTAAACTGGTCATGCGGCTGCGCATTGTGGTTTTGAAAAAAAGGCTATGACGACCACTTTGTGGAATGGTGCTTCTCATCAACATTATACGATTGAGAAGAAATCTGAACAACCCAAGAGTTTTTCTGAGGTGGTTACTTTGGAATCTCAGGATCTTGGGGCATCCTCTCTGGATGTCACAAATGGTGGGGTTGTTGCTTGTGCAACCCCTAATGTGAGAGTGAGTGGGCCTCAGGATGCTAATTCTAGTGATAATGCTCCGGTAATTAATTTTGGTGGCCTTTTTGATAAGGCCATGCCTTCAGGGAGGAATACAGATGATATTTCTGTGACCGTGGTTGTTGGCTTTCATTCACAAGAAAATGGGGCACTGGTTTGGCATGGCATGGCAGCGCAAGTGGATGAGGGTTGGATATCTATTAAGGGCAAAAAAGAAAAGTTCTCTAAGCCTTCTTTTGACATGACTCTTCGCTCCCACAAGAGTAGCTATAAATGTAAATCTTGATGGTTCTTGTTTGGGGGCTGGTATTTGGCTGGCTACAAGCTATTCTTTTTGCAGCCTTGTTTTAGGGTGGCTGGCTGCAAGCTATTCTTTTTGTAGTCTTTTTACCTTGGTTGCCTGTGCTTTCATGTTCCTTATGTTTGGACAACTTTCTGGTTGTGGGTTCCAGATCCTTTCAAAACCTGTTTTTGCTTTAATAAAAAACAAAAAGAAAAGATAACAAGCTTCCACCCTAGTATTATGGTCATTATAAAGTGTTTCAAAATATTAGCAATGAAGCATATAAATTGGACCTACATATTTCTACAAGTATACATTTATCTTATCATCTTTATGTGTGAAGAAGGTTATTGGGAAAAGAGTTAAAGCATGGAATGATTTACAAGAGTTTAATGAGGAAGGAATAATAGTTTTGGATCTTAATGGAATTCTTCAAACACACACCAAGATGTTGCAATCAAGGGAAATCATAGAGTATTTGAAAAATAGAAAAAAACCCTAGTTAAAGATGTTATGTGGGAAAATAAGGATTTTATGCCAAATCATCCATAATTTATCAACACTGAGGATGATACTTATTTGAAAAAGGGGCATACTATACCCTTAATCATATAGTATGCATATGATAGTCATCTTATGGCTACCTTATTGACTTAAATTATATAATCATTATTATTGTCATACATAGGTAGTTATGAACTTGTCCTAGGAGTTATATCTAGGTATCTAAGTTGCTCTGGGTGGTGGATAGGACATAATTAGGTAGGAGCTAGAGGTAAGTGCTAGAGATAAGTTTATTATCATCATATTATGAATTGTGTTCTTATTAGAGATATTTTGATGGTTTTTCTCTTGAAGTGACTTGTAATTCTTAATTATTATCAAATATTTGTAAAATATTTCTTATTATATTCATTTCTTTTGCAAGTTGTTCATTATAGTACTAATTGGTTCCAAATTAATATTGCCTTATGTTTTATAATATCTTTTACATTGATTTTCATGTACATACTTTATGGGAGTTTAGTGGTTTCAAATTACAACTTCCTTTGTTGTCATGCCATATATTAGAGTTTTGTTTCACAAATCTTACATGTTCAAAATTGAATATGGTATATTTTATCACTAATACTTAATCAAGCACAAATAATGATTCATGTGAAGATGTGAAAGATGATATGTTTTTGAAGGTGCATGGAGACAAAAAGGCATTCGTGGGTATGTGCTTGGAGAAGATGGGGAAAATGATCAAATAAACATAAATTTTGAAATTTTGATTAGGAGTTGCACTACATAAATTTCATGACAAGATCATTGCCAAGACCCCTACAACACTAGGTGGTTTATTATCTTTCATACTGTATTATTTTCTATAATCCAAAAAAACTATGATTTTAATATTTATTTAATATTTTAATAGTGCCTTTATATATTTAAAAGCATACGTATTTTTTTATATGCAAATTGTTTATCCACTCTTCCAAATTTTTAAAATATGCAAGATTGTTCTATGATTCATTCCATATACATAAAAAGATTGCTCTTCAATTTTTTTTGGAAATTAAGTGATGCATGCACGTAGTCATTAGTTTTTTTTAAGGGTGTATCTACTTACAAAAAATAGATGAAAACCCATTCAACAATAAATATATAACTTCTACTATATTATCTTAATTATCTTTCCACAAACTAATTGTAAACAATACTTAATGTAATAAAAATGGAGGGATGCGCATCAATATTATGTTATGTTTAATAATAAAAATATGATCACCTTTTGTATACTTAATGTTTTATAATCATAATGTTGGATCATGTTTGATCTAAAATATCGATGAATAAAAAATATTCACACAATTAAATCCATAAACTACAAACAATTCAACTTAATTTATGATCATAATTATTATAAATTTATAAGGGATGTATATATTAAATTTTTATTATAATTCATACAAAAGAGAAAGTGACCACATTTTCATTTATTTATGGGAAAACAATAAAGGGACATCCCATTTTGCCACCTCAACACATTTGACAATCGTAAGATAGAGATTGGATAATAATCCTTGTTAAGAAAACTTCTAAAATTTAGAATACATGAAAATAGTATGGTTAATTTTATACATATGCCATGATGAAAAACATGGTTCATCATCTAGATCCTTTTGACCAAAACAAATCTTCTAACTTTTAGAAGATTTTGCTACCTTTTCTCATTAAGATGGATTCATTTAATTCATAGTAAAAAGAGAAAAGTTATGGAAAAAAATAGGAAAATGAGTAGATGAGGGGACATTTAAGGAAAAGTTTTTGTTTTTAATGAGGTGTGAAAAGATTTTATTAATTTTGTAAAATTGATCATTTTGAATAAAAACTAGAAGAAAAGTTCAAAAAAATCTTTTTTAATTAAATTATTCACGTACAATCAATTATAAATTTTACTATTATAATAAAAAATAATAAGTCTTATTAATAGACTAAGCTAATTATAACATGTTTCTCTAATTGAAGAGAAGCATGTTCATATTATAAAACAGGCGTCACGTAATGGCAAGTACTTGTCGTCATAATATTGTAATAAAAATATTTGTTCCAATTTTTAATTATTATAATTTTAAATTGAAATTAAAATATTTTTTTTAATTTTTAATCATTATAATTTGAAATTGTAGTGCCTCTCCTAGACTTGCATTTTGACTTACACATTGATAGATTTATTTAGATAGATGGTTGATGCTTAGATGGTTATTTATGACTTTATTGCCATCTTAGATGGTATTGATGACGCTAGTTACTCGATGTGGATTTATGTCATTTGATATGACTTATCAAGTTTGGAGATTTATATGACTGATGGTGCGAGACATACTATATGACATGTGCCATTGATGATTCATGTGGATGTTAGCACGTGAAATCACTATGGTGGATGGATTTATATGATTTATGGATCTATATGTGTTTGTTATGTGGGCTATATGACTTATGATGTTATGATGGTACTTATCCTATTTCATGATCATGATTTTATGCGATGCTTCGATGTTATATTGTGTGACTGTCTTTGTGAGTAGAGACGATGTCATATCACTCATAGCGAGCATGATGTGACCTTGCGATTCTCTATCACATGTCTGATTATTATGATGTATATTTATTGTATACGTTGTGTTGAGTGGTGGATGCAGGTTTGCAGGTACTAGACATCGACTCCACCTGGTCTCACAGGTCTGAGCATGTCTTTATCCCAATGGCAAGTTCTTGGAGATGGCATGTGTTTCCCTCACACACTCTAGGCTTAAGTTGTCACCCTGTCAGTTGAGTCAAGTTAGTGTTGTCTTGTGGTACACTGTGGTTGTTAGGACCCTTGTTATGTGGTCTTGTGAGTATGATTGTTTAATTAAATTAATAATTGGTTCTATTGCATAGTTTATTAAGTGGCTAGATTGGGATATTAATATTATATGATTATTTATTTATTTATTGGTATTATTTATTTATTGGGTCTGAAGTTTATCTTATTTTACTTTAGTTTATGATTTAGTGTTTAATTGATTTAATCTATTTAACATTTGATTTATTGTTTATCAAGAGCTTAATCATTAATTATTATTTATTTTTATTTATTTATATTTACATTAAGTTTTATTGAATATTGATTATTGGATTTTATAATTATTTGATTTGAATTGATTTTTAACGGTGTCTTTTGATTTTCTATTATTATAATTCATTTATGATTATTTATTTAATTATTGCTATTAAATTTGTTGGATTTTGCCAAGATCAAGGGCACAATGAAAAGCATAAAAGAGACAACAGAATGACAAGAACAAACTGTATTCTCATCAATATAAAAATAATCAACTGGATTAACCAATACAAAGAATAGAGGCCTGCTTATATAGGCAAGGCCATATGGATGTATGAGCACACAAATATGACATGTGGCTCAATGAGAAACAAGGGTAGGTAAGAAATACTAAGGGTAGGTAGGAGAAATAATATAATATTCCACAAGAGGTGGATGACCCACTGAATGTGGAGTGTAATAGCAAAATAAGACCACAAAAGGTGGAATTTCTCCTACAAGCTCTATCCCTAAGTGCACACTTCCCTAAGTGTCTCAATTCCAAATTATGATGAGATGCATTATCCTAAGTTAACTTAAGTAAGTGTAATAATATCCAAAATGAATATTTATTTACACCAACACCCCCCCTTAAGTGTAACTTAAGGGAATGAAGACTCAAGTCAACAATGCAAGATGGGTCTCGGCTACTAGGCCATGATAGGTACCCATGTACAACATGCAAATGCAAGCAAAACAATGCAATGCAATCTCTCACAAACAGAGAAAGGGAGAAAACCCAGTGGGAAAAAACTCCCCCCCAAAAGAGAGATGAATGTACAAAAGACTCTTAAAGAAGAAGGACAAAACCTCAAAGAGGAAAAAGTCCCCCCTATAAGAGAGGAAGGAGAAGTTAGTTGACCCCCCCTAATGACACATCCCGTACCCCCAAGCGAGCTCGCAACTGCTGGAACTTACTCTCGGTGAAAGGTTTGGTGAATATGTCAACAACCTGCTCTGCTGTAGGACAATACTGCAAATCAATGACCTGCTCCTAGATGAGCTCTCGGATATAGTGCATATGAATCTCGATGTGTTTGGTCCGCTGGTGCTGGACCGGGTTCTTCGAGATCGCAATGGTACTCTGATTGTCACAATGTAGAACTGTCGGCTGGGGAGTGGTGAAACAAAACTCTGTGAGAATCTACTGGAGCCAAATGGTCTCAGTTGCTGCGTTAACAGCGCCTCGATACTTAGCCTCAGTCGAAGAGAGAGCAATAGCATGTTGCTTCTTGCTCTGCCAACAAATGGGGCCCGAACCAAGGTGAAAACTGTAACCAAAAGTAGACTTACGATCAACTAGATCGCCAGCCCAATCGGAGTCTGTGTAACCAACCAAGCGAAGTCCTGTGCCTGCTGCATAGTGAATCCCATAGTGATGTGTACCCTGGATGTAATGTAGAATGCGTTTGGTGGCTTTCCAATGAAGTTCATGTGGTTCCTGCATGAAGCGAGAAACCATGCCAACTGCAAATGAAATATCAGGGCGTGTATGAGTCAAGTAGATGAGACTACCCACAAGCTAACGATACAAAGTGGCATCAACTAGTGGAGAAGAACATTGAGCCTCAAGCTTGACTCTTGAAAGAAAGGGAGTCGGGGCAGGCTTACAATCAGCCATATGAAAGCGTGCAAGTAGATCAAGAGCATACTTGGGCTGCGATAGTGTGATCCCGGAAGGTGACTGTGAAATCTCTATCCTGAGAAAGTAGTGCAAAAGACCCAAGTCAGTCATAGCAAATCTATCATGCAAAGCAAATTTGACCCTGCTAATGATGGATGAAGTACTCCTTGTAATGATCAAGTCATCAACATAGAGCACAAGTATCAAGTGAGAGTCATCCTGTCTCAAAATGTAGACATTCGGATTAGAATGACACCTGGTGAACCCTGCAGAGAGAAGAAATGAATCCATCTTGGCATACCAAGCCCTAGGGGCCTGGTTAAGGCCATAGAGAGATTTCCTTAGTTTGCAAACCAAGGAAGTATCCTGGATGAAACCCTATGGCTGTTCCATATAAATCTCCTCATCAAGATCACCATGAAGAAAAGCACTCTTCACATCCATCTGATGTACAGCCCAACCATGAGCTGCAGCAATAGCAAGTGTCAAACGAATGGAGTTCATCTTGGCTACAGGTGCAAAGGTCTCAGTATAGTCAACACCTGCAACCTGCGAGAAACCTTTTGCAACAAGCCGAGCCTTATACTTATCCACACTACCATCCGCTGCAAACTTGGTCCGATAGATCCACTTACATCGAACCATCTTTCTCCCCTTAGGGAGATGGACTAGATCCCATGTGTTGTTCCTCATCAAGGAACTATACTCTTCCTCCATAGCTTGGTCCCACTCAGGAACCCCTGATGCTTCCCTAAATGTCTGTGGATCGGAAGCGGTAGCAATGAATGCATGTGGAAGATCCTGATGTTGTGATCGAGTTCTCTGTGTATCCGAAGGATCCCCAACAAGAGAACCCACGAACTCAAGTATCTGTCGAGCCCAACGCGGTCTAGGTGGAGGTGGAGAATGAGGCTCCTCAACTGCAAGTGGACCCTGCGGAGGTGGAACCCTGCGAGTCGGATTTGAGGTAGTCTCATCATCAGAATCACTAACATCACTATCCACAATGGAGGAAGGTGAGGGAGGTAGAGAGGCTAAGCTAGGAGATCTTTCCTCAAAGTGAACACTCCTCTCAATGAATACCTCATGTGTCTCTGGATCCATCAATCTGTATGCCTTAACACCCTCAGGATATCCAACAAATATGCAAGGTCGACTCTGAGGTTCCAATGCCTTGCATTTCTGTGGAGGTATGCGAGCCCATGCTGGACACCCAAAGACTGTGAAATGTCTCACAATCGGTATCCTACCAGCCCAAACTTCAAAAGGAGTAATACCTTGCAAAGCTTTGTGAGGAACCCGATTCTGGATGTGTGTGGCACAACTGATAGCCTCTGCCCAAAAGGCGGGATCAAGAGAACGTGCATGTATCATATAGCTAGCCATTTCTTTGAGAGTTCGATTCTTGCATTCTGCAACCCCGTTTTGCTGTGGAGTGTATGCAATAGAATGCTGAAGATCAATCCCCTCAAATGTACAAAAATCCTCAAGTCTTTTGTTCACATATTCCCTTCCATTATCTGTGCGAAGAATCTTGACCACTTTCCCTGATTGCTTCTCCACACGAGTCTTGAAGTCTTGAAATCTGTCAAATACTTCACTCTTATGAATGAGAAAGTAGACCCAAGTGAAGCGGGAGTAGTTATCAATGAAGGTAAGAACATAGCGGGCCTTACTGAATGAAGGTGCTGGAAATGGACTTGCTACATCACTGTGAACAAGTTGAAGAACTTCCAAAGCTCTCCAAGTTTTCTCTTTATCAAAGTTCTCTTCGGGATGCTTGCCCATGGAACAACCTGAACATACACCCTTTGAAAAAATGATTCGAGGAAGACCTGTGACCATGTCTTTAGTGCTTAGCTGCTGAAGATAGCGGTAGTTGAGGTGACCAAACCGCTCATACCATAGCTTACTTTCTGAATTTGAATGAGTAAGCAAGGCCCTAGAAGGTGAACTTGGCACAAAGTGGGAGAATGAATAAAGTCTAGAGTTGTCATTGACTTGTCCCACTGCTACCAAGGTATCATCATCAAGTTCCTTTACCACAACTGAATCTGGGGTAAACTCAACCTTTTTCCCATTCCCATAGTGAGTGATTTGGTAGATGGAGAGAAGGTTGGCAGACAAGTTAGGAACATAGAGAACATTCTCAAATGTTCCATCATCCATGTCAACTGAACCTTTCCCTTCAACCTCTACTTGTGTGTCATCACCTATGTAAATGTGAGGTACCTTGGATGGCTCCAATGAAGAAAACTGCTCCTTTGTACAACCCATGTGATATGAGGCACCTGAGTCAAGTATCCATTGCTGTGAAGAACCTGTTGTAGCCACAAATGCTTGCCCTTTTCCCTTAGACTGTGAGGAAGAGGAAGGAGTTGAATCCTTCTTTGTGTAGGCGGATGGCAAGTTGATGTTGTTTTTCTTGAGAAGATTGGTTAACTCATCAACTTGCTTTGCATGGCATTGATGCTCATCATGACCATACTTTTTGCAATATGCACAAGTTGGTTTATCCTTCTTAGGTGGTGTCCCCTTCTTGGAAGAGGATGAAAAATCGCCTTGTGATGGAGAGGATGATTTTCCTTTTTCCTGGTGTGGTTTAGACTTGGATTGCTTCTTCTTCTTGTTGGAATCTTTGCCTTGACTTCCTTGATTTCCTTGATTTGCTACCAAAGCCTTGGACTTTGAAGACTTGAGAAACCCCATGTTCAACAACTTAGATTGTTCCAATATCAACATTTCTGTGAAAGCATCAAAAGAAGGCATAACATAAGAACTCCCCACTGTCAAACGATGAGTTTGGAAGCTAGATACAAATGCTGCATATTCTGGTGCAAGCTTGTCCAACAAGTTGAATATCAATTGAGCATCCTTCTTGTCAATTCCACAATCCTTTAGCTTTGCTCTTAGCTCATTTGCTTTGGTTACATAATCTTGGATTGTATCAAAATTCTTGGGATCTAAGTTGGTGAGCTCATTATCAATCTGATAGCCTCCAATTTCATCAACTTGTCCATACAATTTCTGAAACATATCCCAAGCCTCTTTAATTGTTTTACACTTCTCAATGTGGAAAATGAGGTCATCTGATACATACTTGCGTAAGGTTCTGAGAGCCATGCAATTCTTTGTGAGACATTCTAATTAAGCATTTGGATCAGCCTTAGGATCAGGTGGTCCTGTTATTGTTCCATCTATGTAGTGTGTGAGACCCTTTTCCATTAGTTTACTCCATACTTTAATTTTCCATGATGCATAATTATGTGGAGTTAATGGTGGAAACTTATTAGGACTCATTGCAACAAGAATGGAAAGAGCACAAAGAGAGGCACAATCACACAAAACACCCCCCCAAATTCACTCAATCAAAGAACCCCCCCCAAATGTGATGATTTGGCACTTTATAAGTAGTGCGTATATAATGGGCCACTTGCAAAAGATGACAAAGTGGACTTCTGATTTACAATTTTACAACTACCTAAATGAGGCCAAAAGAGTCTCAAACTGATAATGCAAGAGATCTAACTAAGATCCAAGCAATTTACAAGTACCTAATAGGCCAAATAAGACCAATATCTGAAAGTACAATTTTCACTCAAAATCTCTAAAATCTGATCATAGATTCTGAAAGTAGATGAAAAAATAAGCACTTTCAAAAAAAACGGTACTTGAAAAGGAGGTCGTATGAGCTCAAATGAGGCCTTTGAAGTTGCAAAATTGAGGATTGGACAGGTACAGCTGAGAGAATCCAAAAATTCTGAAAAACCTATGCACCAAAATCAGAAAATAACCACACCACTATGAAGATCATGAAATTTTAGCCCATTTCAAAAAAAATTTCACCAAAAAAGGAGCAAAAATGAGCAAGATATGGCCTTCCAAAGTTGGACTGCAAAACTGAAAAGCCCAATGGAGAGGGGTCAAATTTTTTTCAAAAAATGCTAATGTGGCGCTGACATCAGCAAGTCATTGTGTTAAATTTGACGATCGTATGATCGTCGCAAAAACTTCGCCTCCCTGCTGATTGGGCGTTCGTACTGTACGGACTGCTGACTGTGCAGGCCGTACAGATGACGTGGCACTGTACAGACTGGCTGTGTGGAACGGTGACTAGGCAGGCCGTACTGTACGGATCTGACGTGGTGAAGTAGTCGAGATGGCGTATGGAGGACTGTTTAAGAGCCACGTGGTGGGGTCGGGTGTTGACTGGATGTCAGTGTGGCGCTGTCGGAAGTCTTTGGCTGGCAGCAGTAGTCTGCGCGTTGCCGGGCGGGAGGAGATTACCGGAGCCGAGGGGCCGACGGCGGCCGGAAGCAGTGCGATGCCGGAGCAGGTGGGTAGGGGAGGCACCGGCGGTTGGAGATCTTGGCGTGGGCGGCGGTGGGGGACCAGCACGGCGGCGGCGCGATGATCGGGGCAGCCGGCGGACGAAGCACAGCAGCGGCGGCGGTGACGGGACTTGCAGAAGGGTACAGTGGCACTTGCAACACCTTTGGGCAAAAAGGGTACGGGGGGTCTGTGGACCCCCAAAAAAAACCTTTTTTTTCGATTTTTTTTTTTCGAAATCTTCTTTTTTTTTGAAAAGAATAAATTAAAAAAAATAAAAAAATTCAAAATCCGTACGACTTTAGCCAAAATGGGAAAAAAAAATTTCTCACCAAAATAGGTCGACTTTATAGTCGAAATTTATGGAAATGGCCTCTCGGATTCAACGATGATGTCCAAATCGCTGTTGATGCCCCCAAAAAATGAAGATCCCTAAATCCGAAAATAGAAGCCTTCCACGATGTCTCCAAAAACTGATCAATGAAGCCCCAATAGCTCTGATACCATGTTGGATTTTGCCAAGATCAAGGGCACAATGAAAAGCATAAAAGAGACAATAGAATGACAAGAACAAACTGTATTCCCATCAATATAAAAATGATCAACTGGATTAACCAATACAAAGAATAGAGGCCTGCTTATATAGGCAAGGCCATATGGATGTATGAGCACACAAATATGACATGTTGCTCAATGAGAAACAAGGGTAGGTAAGAAATACTAAGAGTAGGTAGGAGAAATAATATAATATTCCACAAGAGGTGGATGACCCACCGAATGTGGAGTGTAACAGCAAAATAAGACCACAAAAGGTGGAATTTCTCCTACAAGCTCTATCCCTAAGTGCACACTTCCCTAAGTGTCTCAATTCCAAATTACGATGAGATGCATTATCCTAAGCTAACTTAAGTAAGTGTAATAATATCCAAAATGAATATTTATTTACACCAACAAAATTAATTAATATTATTTAACCAAGGCATTGGTATTTTTTTAATGGATTAATAATATTATTCATGGATATTTATTTATTGTATGTGGTGGTTAATTATATTGCTATTTGTGAATAATATTTTATTATGGGATGTATAAACTGTTGTTTAATTATTTGTCTTTTTACTCCCCTCTTTGGTTAACTTGAAATAATATTAATCTACCTACCCTTTTATTTAATTGGTCGAATGGGGGAGGTAGCTAAATAATATATTTATTTAATACCTTCCTCGAACTTTGCAAAGGGTTGGTATAATATATGGTTTTTGGGAATATTTTGATTGGTGGATTTTTAATAAAGTTTTGAGTTTGATTTTTGGGTATTTGTGTGGTTTCCTGTGCATTCACATGAGGTTGGCTCTTTGGGAGAATTTTCAGATTTGTTGAAGGTTTTGGATTTTGGATTTGGATTGCGCTTAAAGCTTGTTGGATTTGGGAGATTTCTTCATCGATTTTTCATTTCTCTTGCTTCTTTTCCAAGTTGGATCTGAATGCTTTATTCTCAGTTTTGATTTTCAGGAAAGATTGTTTGCAAAGTGTTTACCCAAGATTGTTTTTGGAAATTTCGGAGTGTTTCTAGACTATTTATTATTCATTTGATTGAAAGGAAATAAATTTGAAAAGCTTGCATTCAAAATAGGAATTCTGATTTTATGCAGTAATGAGGAATGGGTGCTTGTCATATGATTTTATGGTTGTGTCCTCCCTGCGATTGTTTTATGTGGTAGTTTTGTGTTGTGGAGGCTTGTATTGTCCTTGTTAATCCTATTGTAGGTCCTCTTGGTGTCCAATGATCCTTTGTTGAGTTTTGGATTGATTAGGTTGTCTCTGCATCACTTTCTTGTGCTCATATTCGTTGGTTGAAGACACATTATTCATTAAATGGTCTCATTGGCCTTATGTAAATCCTAATATGCATTTGGGAAGGTCTCTTATGTGTTCTGGGTTGATATCAGACCCTGATTGTGCCTCTACCCGAACCTGGGCATGTTTGAATGTTTTTTTTTTTTGTTTTGCAAATGTTGTTACCAAGTTATAAAAGCGCTAAAACAAGTGACAAAATGACCACTCTGGGTGAAAAAAACACCAAAACAATGTCAGACAATTTCTGGGTCAATTTTGAAGTTCTCAGTTTGGTTTCTTGGCTTGATTTGCACTCCAAAGGCTTGATTTATCATATTTGGTGGTTTTTGGGCACTATGTTATTCAATTGTGATATGTATGAATCCATTTTGGTTCTGGCAAGTTGTTTTGCGCTTGTCCATTGAGGTATTGATATGTTGCTCCAACAAGTTGAGTGTGTCCTTGCTGTTGAGGAGGTTTATTTGTAGCTCTAGTGAGAGGATATAATGTGCCTCGCTATAGAGGAGTATTCTATGTTATTGGATTCATGTGTTGCCCTTGATTATGTGTATTTGATACTCTTGAGGGTCTCTTTATTGTTGCATTATGATGCTTGAGCTTATGGCATGATTCTTGTTATATGGCATGTTTGTTTGTATGTTTATAGCCATCCTTTATGATTTAGTTGGTATTAGTTTTGTAATGAGTTTTGGATGCTTTCCTTGATGAGTTTTATGTTGTTATTGTGATTTACTTGTTATGTTCTACCCTATGGTTTTGGTCCATGGTAGGGAGAGTGGGCTCTTGCATGTGTGGACCAGGGTCTTGAGCATTAGGCCTTTAGGACGGGGTCTAGACTTGATGGAACCACATGAAAAGTTTTTCTTGGAATTGCAAGTGATAATCTTAACAATTAATTAGTGGGTTTGGGTATTTAGGAATTCACTAAACAAGATAATAATTGGTTTTTAGGCCCCACCTCATAGCCCTTGACAGATACTTGGGATGAGCTTGGGAAGACTATTGGAGCAATAAACCAATCTCCCTTGAATGGATCTAAGGTTGAGATGGTTCCACATGTCTGTTAGGGTGAGTCTTGACCCTTTATGTTGTGAGGATAGCATGTAATGACACTCTTTCCCTACATGTGTCCATTACTCATATGCCCTTGTTGTTGTTTATGCCTTTGGAAGTTTCGTTGATTTGTTTAGCCTCACGATGTGATTTGCATGTTCTATTTATGTTGGTGTTTTGTTGTGTCATGTTGTATCCTTTGGTTGTTATGTGTCAGCTTAGGCCTTGAGTGTGAGTTGGAACCTTATGTAATCTCCTAGCACAGGGGTGGTCCCTAATTGGTTCCACATGGTCAGGTGGTTTGATACCTTCTACCATTGGGATATTCTTCTTTGGATTATAGAGTGTGTTGATATGGATTTATATTATCTCATCATGTGAATGGATTTATTGGAGCATATTCTTTTTTATTAGAAATGATATCATGTGGAATGAAGAATGCAAATGTTAAGAAGACTATGTATTCAAAATATCGAGAACATGTATAAGAGGACTTGTAGTAGATTGTGTAGACACCTAAAAGTTGCACAACAAATTAAGTGAATTTTATTCATTTAATTATCCCCATTTCTTCCAATTAATTAAATTTATATTTAATTAATATCCATATTCTTCTATTTTAGCCTATTAATCAAATTAAAGACTTGATTAATATTTCCCTTTTTCTATCTAAGTCATTTTAATTAAATCCCCCTTCTAGCCATTGTTAATTAAATTTACATTTAATTAAATCCCTCTTCTAGCCATTGTTAATTGAATTCACATTTAATTAAAATCTCCTTGATAGCCATTTAATTAAATTCACATTTAATTAAAATATCCCCTTTCCCATTTTAATTAAATCTACATTTAAATTAAAATCCCCTTTGCATTTAAATAAATCAAAATTTATTTGAAAATCCCCCCCACTTGCAAAATCCTACAAATGCAAGTTGCAACCAATAATTAAAATAAATTACTTTTATTTTAATTAAATTCTATTTTCCCCCACCCACTTGCAAAATCCTACATCTCCCACTTTCCTCCCAAACCTCTTCTAGAGCCTTCTAGATTCTTCAAAACCCTTTTTAATCAGCCTAATCAACTCCTAATCATGTCCTTTCCCTACATTTTAGGAGGTCACTTCTCAAATTTGGAAGAAAGTCTTCTAAATGCAATAAAGGCTTTATCCATTCAACAAGCTAACTTGTTGAGTTCCCCCAAATTTGGAAGGACTCTTACAAATTTGTCCCCAAAGTCTTCCAAACCATTAATGGATAACTCAACCTTCCCACATGGTTAGAGACTTTCTCTCTAACTTAACCCTCATCTAACCTAAGGGTCTCATCAAGCACTTATGGATTTGACCCTAGTTATCCTATTAACCCTTGCACAAGAGTTTACCCTCTGGGTAAAAGCTTTATCCAATGGATAACTCTAACCTAACCTTAACCCTTACCTCCTAAGGTAACCTTCATGTCTCCTCAGGCATTTAATGCCTCTTGTATCTCCTTTCAAGCAACCTCTTGTTGACAATTGTCATCATTTCATTGGTGAAAATTGTAAACATAGACTGAGTAACTTTCAATCCTAGCCATTGTTAAGATTATTCAATCAGAACCCTCCATTGCCATATTTTCCCTATAAATAGAGCTCTCATTCTTCATTCTCAAGAATCCATGTTTTTTGTGCATCAAACTTATAGTCTCATTTCACCAAGCATCATTAACCTCTCTTTGATAATAGTATTTAGATCATTTAGTTTTTCATATCATTTAGCAATATCATGTTAGCTTCATTTTATATGCTAGTTTAATATCATCATTTTCATGCTAGTTTAGCTTCATATCAATAACTTGTATCCTATCATCATCTAGTTTCATATCTAAATCATCACTAGGATCATAGTTGTATCCATTTTGATTTTAGAATCATCACATATCCCTCATTCTTTTGGTTGTCATCCTATAGGTCAAGTGCTATTCCAAGCTGAGAGCCACCTTGATTTGAAGGATCCTTGGACATAGAGAACAATGAGATGCACTTAAGATCTTTCTTTAATTTTTTATCCTAATGATTTTGATCTCTAACATAATGTCCCATTGGCGTGTTTGTGTTGTTTTCCTCTCTCATGTAGGTACCACAATTTGAGCATACATTTCTGGTGCCCACCGTGGGGCTCAAACCCCATTTTTAGACATTTCTGATTTTTTTCCACAAGATTCACGCCTACAGATTTCAAACGCAGAATACCGCATACGACAGTTTTTTTCGCGCATACGATAGTTATTTTCGTGCATACGATGGTTCTTTTCATGCATACAACTATTTTTTATAATGCATTTAACTGTTTCTATCGGGCACATGATCTCTGTTTTTGCGCATATGAAATAAAGGCAAAACTTTGTAATCCAGGGTTGAAAAATTAGGCTTGTAGAAGCTCACCTGAGTTTTTTTGGATTTTGCTAACTTCTTTCTTTGCAAATTGCTAACAGTTTTCTTGCAGACTTGAAGGAGTTAGGATAATATTTAGTAGTTTCTTTTTACGCTGGTTAAAAAGAACTCATCTTCCTATTGGTATACAAAGAACTTCATACCTCAAATTTGGGCTTAAAATGAACTAAATTTTTTCTTTGGGCTTAAAAATAACCTCATTGCAAGATAAAAAGAACCACAAAATCACACTTTTGTTTCTTGCAAGTTAAGGTAAGCACTTCAAATTTGGGCTTAAAAAGAACAACAACAAATTTTAATTTTCTTGCAAAGGGATAAAAAGAACAATCCACTTTATTATTGCAAGCTTAAAAGAGCAAGCCACAATTTTCAATTTGCCAAGCAATTTACTTTCAAGCAAAGCGTGCTTTCATTTTGTTGACTATGATTTCAGTTTCCTAGCTAGACAACAAATTGCTTTGTGGATAAAAATAACACCATGCTTGTTAGAGCAACATCTCCAAATAGGACTTAGCAAAACATTGCTTTGAAAAAGTTAAAACGAAATTTGTTTACTTTGTCTTAAGTGGTAGGCATATGCTCTCCCCTTAATTGGGTGATCAAAAAGCCAAATCCACTTTTTCATTTCTTTATTTACTTTCAAGCATTGAATCCTTTAGAGGGAATTCCTTCTCGAAGCCTCGAAAAGGCTAGTGTGAAGGGTACGACCCAAGTGGGGAACAACTTTATCGCCAAGTTTACCAACCCATTATAATCAAATGTGGAGGCTGATGAAAATCCCTTCCAACGAAAGTTTGTATTTGATAGCCTTCCCCTACTATCCTTGTGATGCAAAAAGCCTTTGTTCTAAAGGTTGGGAAACCTCTTAATTGAGTTTATCATTTTTCGTGCTGAACATAATCCTTACTACGAACCTTAGCATTAGAAGCTTTGAGTTGATTCAGTTGCCAAACATTGACAATATCATAGTGCAAGGGTGGGGAAGAATTCGCCCCCAAGATCACTCACCATATATCTCCCAAGATAACTACTTAATTGTGAAGCAATTCACTTTGGGTTAATTTATGGAAAAAAGGCAAACAAACGGGCGCCCTCTAGGGGGTGACAAGGCTGTTTGAGCTAATGGAGTATCAAGACTAGTGGGCTATGATATTGTTAATAACTTTTGAATAAAGAGTCTATCTGATGTGTCCTTTATTGTAAATAAAACCAGTGATATCGAGAATTTGAAAACATCCTCACAAAACATACACTCAATGTTTAGCATAGGGATGATCATTGTTTTCATTTGTGCTATGTCTTCTTGTCATGAACATTAAAACATCTTGCAAGTTACAAATTGACCAATACAACAAATCAAGTCAAAACAAAGAGCAAAGAGAAAACCTTAGAGAGGAGAATTTCCAAATCCAACTAAGGACCCTTAGAAAGAGGTATCAAATATTCAACTATCTTAGGATAATATTTCATCCAACAAAATTGAGGAGTATCAAAACAGTGATCAAAGGTTCCATCATCCAACAAATCCAATCAAAACAATACCTAGTTAAGATCTCAAGTTGTCAAGTTAAGTTTCTACATCGTGAAACTTGACTCATATCATTTGACACACTTTGTCGTAAGGGCAAATTAAACTAAACCTTTACTTGACAAATAAACTTGAGTTTCCAAAACAAAGTATCCATATCCAACATCAACAAAATATTGATCATTTTTGTACGACCACTCCCCACATTTTGAGAAGAAGAAGTCTTCATCAAAAGACTAAGTTGAAGAAGAGCCAACCTAGTTCTAAGTCACTTGTCAAGAGGATAAAATTTCTCTATATCAACCGTCAACTCTTTAAAACATATCGCGCATTCTTGCATCATATGCGGTTGTATATCCAAGGAAAAACCAATGAATTTGACAAAGAACCTTTGAGAAGTAGGGATTACGTTCAGAAAGAAGCATTCAACCAATGCCTTAATAGGGGAGGAAGGATTAATCCTACCTTGTTTCCAAAGTTTCTTATCACTTACAATGAAGCTTGACTTGAGCCAACAACTCCACCAAGAACCCCGATAGAAGAAGACTAATTCACTACTGTAGAGATATATTAATGCCCACTGTCACTCGATCTCAGAAAAACAAAAAGAAGGAATCACAACCAGAATCAAGAATGAGTCATAGACTGTCTAATCCTTTTGATGAATATGCAAATATGGGAGAAACAAAGATCACTGAAGAGCTTCTCCAAGAATGTCAAGAGAATGCGGCTTTCCAAAAACTCGTAGAAAGACTTATAGAAGCGGATAAGCAAAAATATCTACTTATGCTAGCTAGTAAAGGAGTCAATATTCTTGAGGATTTTGACACATAAAACTTAAAGAATACAGATGAGAGAATTTTATGAACAAGGGCGAGAAACTATGCTTACAATCAAGAACAATTGAGAGAAGAGGAAACACATGACCAAGAAAACATACGCAACCAAGATTGCACCCATGAACAAGATAACACTCACAAACAAGACAATACCCGCAATCGGGACAATCTTAATGAATGAGGGGAAGCTCCCCATCTAACGACAAATGCACCCCTAGCTGTTCTTACACAATAACTCCAAACACTTCAAAGACAAATGCAGGACATGCAACAAGGAAACACGATGTGATACTCATTAGATGATATTTGTCCTTATCCTTTTGATAGGAGATTGAACATGGTACCTTTTCCCCCAAATTTAGATATACCAAAGTATGACAAATATGATGGTAAGAGTGATCCCCATGATCATGTTTGGGAATTTTGTACTATGAGCTTGAAGTTCGCTCACAATGACTCAAACTTAATGAGACTATTCGTAAGAAGTTTGGGAGGGAAAACAATGGAGTGGTTGTCAAAACTCACACCTCCCATCAGATCATTTGATGAGTTGGTAAATAAATTCATAACACAATACTTCTATAATATCCAACATGCAATCACCATGCTTGACATATGCAATACAAAGCAAAAGAACAATGAAACATTCATGGTGTTTCTACAACTATGAAGGTTCATGGTCGTAGGGTACCCACGAGACATGCCTGAAAAGGAAAAGATGGAAATCTTCATAGACAATTTGAATAGTGAAATGAGTTATCATCTCAAACTATAATGTATACCATATTTTAAAAAATTAATAGAGAATGGTATCCAAGTAGAAGAAGAATCCATCAAGAAAAGAATCTTGAAGCTCTTTAAGGAAGGTGTTAGTTCGTCAAACAATAACACCTTTAACAATCAAAACAATAACAACAACTCAGACAAGTCTAGATTTTGGACAAGGAACAAAAACATTGTTAATGATGGGGTAATCGATGCCAACAATGTAAAGTCTAAATAACTAGTGTTGACATTATCAGGCAACCCATCATCCAATAATGATCAAAGAAGTCCCCATCAAGGCACTAACACTTATCAATGAAATACCAACCAAGGAGCTTCAACGTGAAACAACAAAAATCACCAAGACAAAAACTACAACAACCTAGGGAACAACACAAACCAAAGAGGCAACACTAATACTTTCTCGTATTGACGAATATACACACCATTAGGACAAACCTTGGATTCATCATTTTGAGAACTATTGGCAAATAAGATCATCACATTGCCAACCATAAGCAACTTTGAACCTCAAGTCAAACCACCATGGTGGAATGACTCACATTATTGTGATTATCATAGAAACAAGGGGCATAGCACAAATGATTTCATGAGGTTGAAGAACATAGTTCAAGACATGACAGACAAGGGAGACTTAATGGTCGATGGTCATAAAACCAATGGTGACCATGAAGCTTTAAAAAATCCTCTTCCCAATTACGATAAGGGAGGAGTGTCAACGTCAAACAACACCAAAGGAGCTCGTATCAATCATCTATATAAAAACACTATCAATCACATATCGACATATGACAATCAAGTGAATGTCATAAAAATTGAAGACAAACAAGAACATGTATCGATAAATGTGACAACAAGAGCTCAAAAATAGGTCTTGAAAGGGAACAAATCAACATCAACAACTCTCCCCAAAACTCAATATAACTTGGTTGACCAACTAAGAAGAACACCCGATTAGATATCTATACTTGAGTTGCTCAAAATTTCACCAAAACACAGGGATATCTTGGAGAAAGCTCTTGTCGAAACAATTGTCCCAAATGATCTGGATATTGATCGATTCCAAGCCATGGTGGTGCATATGATGGTGCCACATAACATATCTTTTTCTGAACACTATGATGTCTCCTTGAATCATCCGCATAGCACCCCACTCCATATTGAAGTATTAGTCTATAAACATCGGGTAAAAAGAGTATTAATAGATGGAGGAGCTGGTCTCAATATATGTACTCTAAAGTTTATCCATGCATTGGGCTTCTCTGAGCAAGTTATTGATCCCCCCCAAAAAATCACTATCAAAGCCTATGATGATGAAGAAAGATCATTCGAAGTAATAGTGATACTAACCATTCAGGTAGGTCATGTACAAAGAAATACGTTGTGCCAAGTCTTGGACATAGACTTGAAATACAATATACTATTGGGTCATCCATGGATCCATGAAATGCAAGTGGTACCTTCCACGTACCATCAATGTCTCAAGTTCCCCTACAATGGACAAGAAGTTTCAATATCTGCAGATACCAACCCTTTTTAGTATTGCAATGCTATGGGGGCAGCTCAAGATAGCCTGGTTCCACACAATAGCAAGGCCCAAACTTCCTCATCATCCAACCATCAAGAAGAACTCAAGTCCCTATCCATGAACTTCAAACAAAAGATGAAAATAAAGGACGAAGGCATGTGGGAGTACTCTTTTGAACCCTTATGTCTATCTAAGTTGCCAACTTCACCAAGTTCTTATGGGAAACCTTCTACATCAAGACATTAGGCAGCACAACCCATCACAAAGTTTGATGGTAAATTTATCCAAATGGGCACATTGGCTGAAGAATCAGATGATAAAGACATCCTTAGCTGGTTATACAAGGATGAGGAAGAAATCAGAGCTGCTACCGTAGAAGTAGCCGTACCAACAAAACAATATGGAAATGGGTTCCAGACCATGCAACAAATTGGATAAAAAGGAAAATGACCTATTGGTAAGTGTCAAGAAGGAATTATACAACCCATACAACCCTGTTCACAATTTGCAAAAGACAAAATAGGACTTGGGTATGGCCAACGTATTCCGTCTGTACAAAAGAAAAATCACCATAAAAAACTCAGTGGAAAGAAAAGAAAAAACATAACGAAGACTTATGACAAGAAGCACTGCACCAACCAATAGAAAAGACAAGGAAGGATCAAAAACATGAAGAAAATGAAATATGACAATAAGAACTCACTATCCAAAGGGAGGAAGCTTCTTATAAGAAAGTACATTATGTACAAAAACCTGATCAAACAAAGGTTGAGCCACAACCTAAAGAAATTGCTACTCAAAGAAAGGAAACAGTGTATGAACAAATTCAAAGAGTACAAGCAAGCACCAATCCTGAATCAGATTAAGCTACCAAACTCATGTCAATTATCAATGATCTGTTCTCACCATACAACATACCTGTCAGATTCAGTGAGGTAACTTGGGACAGTGATTCTGAAACCGTTTCCAATGAGTATGAGTGGGATAGTTATTCTGATATTACTGAAGATATTGAGGTGGATACAATCCACGCATACACACCCATTTCTCAGGAGGGACAAGACTCAAGATCTCGATCGTTTGAATTCAAACCACAACATATCTATGAGGCTAGTGAGAATGAGCAACAACAATACGAACAAGGCAATAACGATGAGAGTACCATCGAAAACCTCGAGAATATCATAGACCACACCAATATCCCAAAAAACTATGATGATGAATCCATCATGATACTTACAAAAACTGATCTTAACCCACCAAATGACTCCTTACCACTCATATATCTTGACCTCATAGACTGGGAATAACTTGAACATCATGATATACCAATATTCCCGAACAATGAATCAATTGTCCAATACCTATGCTCAGTCAACCCATAAACATGATCCACTAGTGAATCACATATTGCTATCTGTAATCAGGGGAGTGCCAAGTCTCCCAGTTGCAAAAATGAAGTAAAAAATGGATCTAATGGTGAAAACCATTTAATGACAGTATTAGATCGCAAAAGAAAAAAAGTAAAAAGAAAGGACGTATTTGACAGTGAAAACCTTTTTGAGGCACCTAAAGATGAGAGACTTGACACTCTTCCTGAACATTACCAGGAGAGGTCACCAATCTTGATTGAGCCAACTCAATCCATAAATATCGGCACTGAAGCAACAACCAAAACCATACATCTGGCAGAATCACTCACAGAAAAAGAAAAACTAGATTTTGTCAAATTCTTCAAGGAGAAGCAAATCAATTTTGCTTGGTCTTATGCTGACATGCCATGAGTAGATCCAAATCTAATCATGCATCACTTGTTCATCGCTCTTGGAGCTAAACTTGTCAAACAAAAATTAAGAAAGATGAATCCACATGTGGCATTATTAGTCAAAGCAGAACTGAAGAAGTTATTAGATGTCGAATTCATCTGACCTATAGATTGTGCCAAATGGATCTCAAACATTGTACCAATTTCTAAACTGGATAAAAGCATAAGGATTTTACAAACTTCAGAGAGCTCAACAAGGCATGTCCCAAGGATGACTTTCCTTTGCCAAGCATCAACACCATTGTCAATCTAATGACAGGACACACAATGCTATCTCTCATGGATGGATTCTCTGGCTATAACCAAATCAAGATAGCTCTAGAGGATCAAGATAAAACTGCATTCACATGTCCATGGGGAATGTATTGCTAGAATGTCATGCCTTTTGCTTGAAAAATGCTAGTGCAACTTATCAAAGAGCCATGACAACAATTTTCCACGATATGATACAACTTTCATGGAGGATTATGTAGATGATTTGCTAGCTAAATCATTCACAAGAGTTGATCACCTCGACATCCTAGATAAAATCTTTCAATGATTGGAGGAATTCAATGTCAGATTAAACCTTAAGAAGTGTGTCTTTGGGGTCACATCCGACAAACTTTTAGGCTACATTATATTAGAAAAAGATATCAAAGTGGATCCAAAAAAAGTTCAAGCTATCATGGAGATGCCACCTCCTAAAAATATTAGCCAGCTACAATCTCTGCAGAGCATGCTACAATCCATTAGATGATATATTGCTTAGTTGGTAGATAAATGTCTTCCATTCAATCATCTTATTCATAAGAATATACCTTTCAGATGGGAAGACAAATGTGTAGAATCACTCCACTAGCTCAAACAATATCTGATGAATCCACCAGTTTTGGTACCACCAATAGCAGGCAAGCCACTCATCCTCTATATATCAACAATAGAAGTATCATTGGGGGAACTAGTAGCACAAGAATATCCAATAGGCAAAGAAAGGGCTATCTATTACATCAGTAGGACTTTGAATGGATATGAACTCAATTATACATTCATCGAAAAGGCTTGATTAGCAGTGGTGTTTGCTTCTCAAACTTTCTTCCACTATATGTTAGCCCACACAATCAAGCTGGTAGCAAAAATTGATCCTCTCAATTATCTACTTAGCAAGGCCGATCTCATAGGAAGATTAGCTAAATGGGTCATGATCCTAAGTGAGTTTGGTATTCAGTACACAGAATGATGGGCTATCAAAGGAAAGGCAATTGCAGATCAACTGGTAGAAGCACCACTACTAGATCAACACCCACTACAGGTAGAATTTCCAAATATGGAGGTGCTCACTATCACACCCACACAATGGATCCTATACTTTAATGGATCCTATATAGAATATGGATTAGGTGCTGACATCCTGTTCATCACTCCAGAAGGGCACAATATTCCAAGATCTTACAGACTAATGTTTCCATGCACCAACAACATTGTTGAATATGAAGCCTAGGTAACTAGAATCAAAGTAGTTATATAATGGAGAATCACATAATTTGATGAATAATGATGAACTACTAAGGTCCTAACTGGTACTGAGAGGGGGGGGGGGTGAATAAGTACATACAAAAACTTGCTCAGACACTTTGACAAATCAAAACACAGATAATCGGTTGTCTTCACCACTGTACTTAACCATAGCAATACCAGTTAAATAGAAATACTTTAGACAGCTAAATCGGTTAAACAAAATTACTTCAGACAACATTCAACAAATCTCAAGTCTTGATGACTACTTCACCAATATAATCATGCATGAGTTGTATCAATAATATCACAACCATTTAACACTGCATGCATATCTAACTTAATCAAAATCACATAATCATCACATGAAAAACTCACAACCCATAACACACAGATTTTTCACATGGAAACCCAAATGGGAAAAACCACGGTGGGGATGAATACCCACAAGCTAGTTTGTGAACTCTTTTGAAGTCCACTCTATTAGGAGCCTAGTCTGGTTAAAGACTTTACAATAAAGGTTTTGTTAGGAACCGATCTTGTTAGGGATCACCCGGTTAAGGGATGGCTATATACCCTATTAAAATTTGAAACCCTGTTAAAGGTTACCTCGCTAGAGGATTTAAATAACTTAATGAACTTGAGCCACCTGGTTAGAGGATTTACAACAATGCTTGTTAAAGCTACCCCGTCAAGGGATTTTCCTTCTGTTGAAATGGTTAGAAGACAACAGGTAAAATACTCTGATCTGATAACAACACTTCTTGCTAAGGCAAATCCTTTTCAGTTCCTCTCTCCTACAATCACACTCTACATATTTCTCACTTTGGTTTGGCAAGTATCGAATCTCCAACACGCAGACACAAACACAACTTTTGCCAACAACTCCAATAACAAAACTCATCGACCTTATAGACAACAATTAGGTCGGTAGCATAAACCCTAAAACCTAAACATTTTAGGTTTACAATTACAAGTGGTCCAATCTTGACCATTAAATACATTACATGAAATGATCTAATTCATCTCAGGTCATTCTGCATCATCCAATCTTCACCACATTTGGAAAATAGTAACCCATCACGCGCTTTTCGCACACCTCTAAGAAAAATGAACATTCCTGAGATAGACATTCAATGCATTCGATCTTCACGCACAAGATCCTCAAAGAAATCCTTCACATGCACATAGATGACATGGTATCTTGATCCTTATCCTTGTTCTCAACTAACACATCACAAAACATCATCGGTTGCACCGTACAAGCCAAACCAGAAACCCTAGAGCTGAACTGAGACTACCAATCGGTAGTCACACTTAGTGAACCCCGACATCGGTCCACTCATTCGATTGACCATAACTGCTTTCGATCTTCATACCAGTGCATATAGGTTCACCTGCTTGAGCACTTATACTAGTTCATGTTGTTTCACTTATTGACATCAATGAAAACATATATTATCACCACTTCATCATATGCCAACAATATCCCCCTTTGGCATTGATGACAATACTCAGTGAATCATTGCTCAGTATCTGCACCATTCTTAATAACATATACCGGTTCAACATAAAAGATCACCACCACCACCACCTAGACTGGTCAGTGTGCACTCTGCCATATATCTTCTCCCCCATATATCTTCGTCATCAAATATCTTCTCTCCCTTTGACAACAATGCCAAAGTGGAGGCACAAGCTTCCAAGCTCCACTATGCTGCTCCCCCTATGGAGTAGCATCCTTCAACACATCAATCCTATAAGACATGACACGGTAGTACCTGACTGATGTGGAGCACACAACTTTAGTTTACTTCATGAAGGGGTAGAACCCCTAATTCACCTCTCAAATAGGTAAATGTACTCTTTCGTAAGGGCTTAGTGAATATGTCTGCTAGCTGCTCCTTACTGGAAACATGTTCTAATACAACCTCTTTATTTTGAACCTTTTCTCTCAAGAAATGATACTTGAGCTCAATATGCTTGGTCCTAGCATGCAGTACTGGATTTTTAGAAATATTGATTGCACTAGTGTTCTCACAGAAAATACTCACCAGTTTAGATATAGTCACTTTGAAGCCATTCAGTACATGCTTCATCCAGATTGCTTGAGTGCAATTCATAAATTTTGCCACATACTCCACTTCAGCTATAGACTGGGAAATACAACTCTGCTTCTTGCTCATCCATGAGACTAGCCTTCCTCCAAGGAAGAATGCTCCACTGATTGTGCTCTTCTGGTCGTCCACATTACCTGCCCAATCTGCATCGGTAAAAACTTTAAGATCAAAGTCGCCATTGTATGGATACCACAATCCATAATCAATTATCCCTTTCAGATATCTTAGAATCCTCTTTACCGCTACCAAGTGGGATTCTATTGGATTCTTCTGAAAACGGGCCACTATGCCCACTACATGAGCAATATTCGATCTGTTGTGCACCACATAGTGCAACTTACCGATCATTGACCAATACTCCTCATCCACCAATGCTGTATCATCCTCCTTTGTTAGTTTGCAGCCGGTCACCATTGGTGTTCCAACCGATTTACTCTCCTCCATGCCAAAGGTCTTCAATACCTCTTTGATATACTTGGACTGGGTAATGAAGATACCCTCTTTCATCTGCTGAATTTGTAGACCGATGAAAAAATTTATCTCTCCATTCAAAGACATCTCAAACTTCTTTTTCATCACATCTACAAATGCATGAATCATATCATCATCTCCACCGAAGATTATATCATCTACAAATACTTCACATATCAAAATCTGATCACCTTCAGATTTCAGGTAGATGTTGTTGTCCTCACTTGTTCTCTGAAATCCTATCTTCACAAGATGAGAGTGTAACCATTCGTACCATGCCCTTGGTGCCTATTTCAATCCGTACAGGGCCTTGTGTAATCTGCACACCATGTCACTATATTCTAACAAAGAAAACCCATCTGTTTGCTCAATATACACTTCTTCCTCTAGGATTCCATTCAAGAAGGTGGACTTCACATCCATCTGGTATACCTTAAATCCCTTGAATGCTGCAAATGCAAGTAGCATTCATACACCTTCCAATCTAGCCATTGGGGCAAAGGTTTCTCCATAGTCTTCTCCTTCTTCCTGATAATATCCCTTGCATACAAGTTTTGCCTTGTTCCTTACCACTGTGCTTTCTTCATTTAGCTCATTCCTGAAGACCCATTTGATACCTATGACATTCTTGTGTTTCGTTTGGGTACCAAGGACCATGTTGTATTCTTCTCTATCTGGTCCAACTCTTCTTCCATTGCCTTTATCCAGTCTTCATCGGTAAGTGCCTCTCTAGTGGTCTTAGGTTCAAATTCTGAAATAATGCAAGAGTTTTCTTTCACCTTTCTCCTTGTAAGTATTCCTGCATCTTTGTCTCCTATGATTTGCTTTGGATCATGATGCAGTCTCACATACCTAGGAATGACCATAGCTAGTTCAACTTGCTTTTCCTCTTCTTTTTCCGCTTCATCTTCTTCATCACCCACTGAAGCTTCTAATGGTACAGAAACACTGAGGTCTTTGCAGTGTTTGTCACTTGTTTCTTTCTTAACTGGTTCCTAGAAGGCTAAACCCAGTCCATCTTCCGTTTGCTTGCTGCCAGTTTCCTTAGGCTTTTCAGGGGATTCATCAACCCTGACATTGATACTCTCAACAATCTTCTGAGTCCTCCTGTTGTAGAACTTGAGAGCTTTGCTTTTAGTGGAATATCCCAGAAATATTCCTTCCTCACACTTAGCATCAAACTTGCTCAGGTGCTCACCTCTCCTGATATAGAATTTACTCCCAAACACTTTGAAATAACTCACATTGGGAGTTCTCCCATTCCAGTACTCATTGGGCGTTTTGTCTTTACCTTTCTTAATGAGTACCCGGTTCATGGTATAAACTGTAGTGCTCACTGCTTCTCTCCAAAATGTGTGAGCAACATTTCCTTGGATCAACATAGTTCTGGTCACTTCAACCATAGTCCTATTGTTTCTTTCTTCTATGTCATTTTGTTGTGGTGTCCTTGGGGCAGACAATTGCCTCTTAATACCATTCTCCTCATAGTACTTATTGAATTCATCATAAGTGAATTCACCTCCCTGATCAGTTCTTAGGCATTTTATCCTTCTGCTTCTCTCCTTCTCCACCAATCCTCTAAAGGCTTTGAACTTTCCAAATGCCTCAGACTTGTCTTTCAAGAATGTGACCCACAACATTCTTGAGCAATCATCTGTAAGAATCATGAAGTACTAATCTCCCTGAATACTTCTAGTTTTCATCGGACCACATAGATCGGTGTGCACTAGATCAAGTAAGTTCTCTACTGAAAAGGACTTACCTTTGAATGTTGAGGAAGACATCTTCCCAAGTTGATATTCTCTGCACAAAGCATTCTTCGGTTTGTTCAACAAAGGCAATCCTCTTACTACCTTGATCTTACTAGCCTTTACAATATTGTCAAAATTCATATGACAAAGTCTCCTATGCCATATCCAACTGTCATCAAATTTCACCATCAGGCATTGACTAATCTTGGCATTCAACTGAAACAGGTTTCCTCTGGTTTTCTCACTAGTGGCAATAAGTTCACCACTCTTTCCAATTATTTTGCAGACTCCACCTTTGAACTCTAGAATGAGTCCATTGTTGTTCAGCTGAGCAACACTCAAAAGGTTGTGCTTAAGGCCTTCCACCCAGTAGACATCATCCGCACTGCTCTTTCCATTTAGTGAGATGGATCCTTTTCCTTTCACCATGCAAGGTGCATCGTTGCCAAACTAGACAACACCACCATCATATTCTTCAAGAGACAAAAACTTTCCTTGGTCATCAGTCATGTGGTGAGAACACCCGCTATCAATGATCCACTCATTAGAGTTGTCAATATGTGAGACAAGGGATTTCTGGTTAGACAACTCTTCCTTGACAGTCACAAACACTATGTCCTCATTCTCTTCATCCTTAGATTCCTCATCAGTAACACCTTCATCCACTGCAACAAGACAATTTCTCCTATCTACTCCTTTATACTTCTTAAACCTCTCTGGTTTATCCTTATTGTCATTGTTAAGACAGTTAACAGCTATATGTCCTATCTTATTGCAATAAAAACACTTCAGAGGAAGCTTACCTTTGTATTTTTTGGTGCCATTTGGAAGTCTCTTGGCAAGAAGAGCTTCAAACTCCAACAGAATCTCCTCATCATCCATGTCTCTGCTTGGCATGGATTCATAACTGGTACTAACCTCTTTTCCTTTCCTAGTCGGTGTGGAAGAAGTAGACGCTCTAAAGGCCGAGTTGGTCTTCTGAACACTACCATCATAGCTATTCAATTAATTTGCAGTCAACTTTGCAATAATAGAGTCTAAAGATACCTTGGTTTTATTGATAGACCTTAGCTCCTGGATAGCAGCAACCTTGATTGCATAGACCGATAAAAGTGATCTTAGAACTTTATTGACAATAGTGGCATCATCAATTGTTCCACCAGTGCTTTTGATCTCTCCAACCACTGTCTTGATTCTTATGCCATACTGCTAAATGGTCTCTCCTTCAACCATCCTCATATCTTCAAACTTTCCTCTAAGGCTTTCTTCCTTAGCCTGCTTGACATGTTCATCAACACCATAAATGGATTCCAGTTTGTCCCACACATCTTTCAGATTGTCCTTATCTTGTACATCAATGAACTCTACATCGGACAATATGCTAATAAGGGCTTCCATGACTTACCCATTTTCTTGTACCTCTCTTTTTTGATCATCGGTTAGAGTGCCAGTGGGGATTACATAGGCATTCTCAACATAGCTCCAGTGTTGTGCACCCAAACTCCTAATGTATATCTTCATCCTATCCTTCCATATTGTAAAGTTATCCCTATTGAACTTAGGACCTTCCCACTTCATCATTAAAACAATATCTTTTGCCTCAAGTGGTTAAGCTTAAATCACCAAGGACCTGGATGTGCTCTAATACCAATTGATGAATAATGATGAACTACTAAGGTCCTAACTGGTACTGAGAGGGGGGGGGTGAATCAGTACACACAAAAACTTGCTCAGAGACTTTGACAAATCAAAGCAGATAACTGGTTGTCTTCACCACTGTACTTAACCATAGCAATACCGGTTAAACAAAAATACTTCAGATAGCTAAATCAGTTAAACAAAATTACTTCAGACAATATTCAACAGATCTCAAGTCTTGATGACTACTTCATTGATATAATCATGCACGAGTTGTATCAATAATACCACAACCATTTAACACTGCATGCATATCTAACTTAATCAGAATCACACAATCATCACATCAAAAACTCACAACCCATAACACACAGATTTATCATGTGGAAACCCAAATGGAAAAAACCATGGTGGGGATAAATACCCACAAGATAGTTTGTGAACTCTTTTGAAGTCCGCTTTGTTAGGAGCCTATTCTGGTTAAAGACTTTACAATAAAGGTTCTGTTAGGAACCGATCCTGTTAAGGATCACCTGGTTAAGGGATGGCTATATACCCTTTTAAAGGTTACCTCACTAGAGGATTTAAATAACTCAATGAACTTGAGCCACCTGGTTGGAGGATTTACAACAAAGCCTGTTAAAGCTACCCAGTCAAGGGATTTTCCTTCTGTTGAAATGGTTAGAAGACAACAGGTAAAACACTCTGATCTGATAATAACATTTCTTGCTAAGGCTGATCCTTTTCAGTTCCTCTCTCTTGCAATCACACTCTATAGATTCCTCACTCTGGTTTGGCAAGTATCAAATCTCCAACACGCAGACACAAACACAACTTTTGCCAACAACTCCAATAACAAAACTCATCGACCTTATAGACAACAATTAGGTTGGGAGCATAAACCCTAAACCCTAAACATTTTAGGTTTACAATTATAAGCGGTCTAATCCTGGCCGTTAAATACATTACACAAAATGATCTAAAACAAATCTCAAGTCATTCTGCATCATCCAATCTGATGAATACTAAGAGGGGGGGGGGTGAATTAGTATATCAAAAAATACTGTAAACAAACTTTTAAATAGTTTAGCAGATAACCGGTACAACAGACTCACTAATAAACCGGTTAAGATAAATGCAAACCAAATAGAAAACAAAGCATTCACCCACAAGAGCACAATCACCATAACACAAGATATTTGACGTGGAAACCCAAATGGGAAAAACCACGGTGAGCAGAAACTCAAAAGTAACTATCTGGAGAATAGAAACCAGATCGGTTAAGGTCATACAATGTTCTTCACCAGAATAGATCCTGTTAGGAATATAGATCTCTGTTAGGAGATAAGTCCTATTAAAGACTACCTTGTTAAAGGATTTCATATCCATAGTTGTGAACCACCTTGTTAGAGGATTTACAAAGGCTTTGCTGGGCCTACCCGGTTAAGGGTTTCAGACTTGTCGAAGATATTAGTAATCAAGTGAATGATCTAGGCAATAGCACAATATGCTTAGTTAGATCCTTGACAACTCATTGTTAATGCATTTCAGCATTACTTCAGTCTTCAATATCTCCACACTCTGTCTCTTCACACAGACCTAATCTTCTCTACGATGATCACACATAACCTTTTCTCTTCTATGTCTCACATATCACACATCTCACATGCAAACCCTATACATGATGTCCTTATAAAGGAAACTGATTTCATGTCGATCCAATAGGATTAGACTACAAGTTCCTAGGTTCAGTGCATCTAGACACATTTGGTAACATGACACAAAATCACCGCCAAAGTGTCGGTGTATAATAACTCATCACACATTATAGTAATATCGGTTGGTAACTCATCATAGAGTAATACCGGTTGTCAAAAATGAAGACTGGTATATCATAGTGTTCCGATCAAAATTTAACTACCATTTGGTTCCTTTGTACCGCTTGAGCTCCTCAAACCACTTGGGATCCTCGTACCACTTGGGGTATTCATACCACTTGTGACCGGTAAACCGTTTTCTGCAAAACACCGATAGTCTAAAGACTACATCCAATAATACACAATACCGGTTCGAACAATTACCGGTTGAGCATAACTCATACATCAAGAAAGTGTGTGTCCATCAATGACAATCAAAACATCATCAAAATGCCAAAAATATCCCCCTTTGGCATTGATTGCAACACTTAGGAAAATTTTGACATCTAAGTGTTTTTACAACAAAAAAGGCCATAATCAAAATTACTCCCCCTAAGCATATACACTACTCCCTTTTTTTGCAGAAATTACAATGTACACTACTCCCCAAAATGGTAACATGAAAGTACATGAAATGGTAACATTCACCAAAATTTTAATGTACACTACTCCCCCTTTGACAACAATGACAAAGTAATGCAAAGTAACCCCTTTTTGCATATATAATAAAATAGAGTAGATGTTCATGACAATAAGGAACAAAATTTCTCAAAAATAGATTTAAAGTCCTGCATAAAAGTTTTCATGGCCAATGACCATGACTCAAGTAATGAGGTAGCAACCTCACTTTTAGTCTTCATCTAGAATGGCAGTTCTTCTATTGCATCAATGGTACTCATCTCTTGAGTTACCGTGATAGCTTCTAGGTTGAGAAAACATTTATGAAGAATCTGTAGTCTTGGCAATAGGAGTAGTTGTAGCTCTTGCAAATCTTGAGTCTAGTTTCTGATCTCTAAATCCATCTTGGCAGTCTAATAATGAATGGTTTGTCCATAGGTAGTGAATGAATCATATGGCATCTTAAAATTGCTGATATATTCCTGTAACTCCGATTGGAGTTTAGCTTTATGTTTAAGCACATCTTCACAAAACAGATGGGGTTGGCAGATTTTACTCAACAGTAATTTACCCTCACCCATAGAAACACTGATAACTTTCTACTTCTTCAGTAGTTGTGTCCTTAGTTCATTCATTTGCTTGACTAAGGCAACATTGAGTGCCTTTTCATGGTTCTTCTTTGTAGTGGCTTCAACAACATCTTCCAAGCATTATGCCTGGTCCTCCACTATGACACAAAGAAGTTTAAGCTTGGATAGAGAGGAATCGGTACTGGGGAGGTTGGTACCAGGAATCAGACTGGTAAGGGTGTCAACTGCAATTTGTATGACATCCTATTCTTTCTTCCTCCGCAACTCTTCCAGTCTCTCCTGTGCAAGTTTGATGCTTCGTAGTAGCTCAGACTCATCTACTGATTGAGTCAGACTTGCAAGAGTTAGATCAATAGGACTGGTGGTATCAACTTGTTTGGTTTGATCACCAGTTGCCTTAGGAGTCTTTGCTTGTTTGTTCTTCTTTGCTTCCTTCTCCTCTTTTGCTTTTTTCCTATCCTCTTCTTTCTTCTTTTGCTCCTCTTCTTGTTTCTTCTCCATTTATTCTTTCTTCTTGTCCTCTTCCTGCCTTTTCTTCTCTTCCTCCTTCTTCCTTTCTTCTTCCTTCCTCTTGTCTTCTTCTTTCTTCTTGTCTTCTTCCTTCCTCTTCTCCTCTTCTTTCCTCTTCTCCTCTTCTTTCCTCTATTCTCTTGTTTTCTTCCTGCTTTGCTTTTTCTTCTTGCTCTTTCTCCATTTGTTCTTTGTCAAGAGTGACATCCTCAATATCTAATGCATCCCCATCAATAGGATCAATTTTCTCTGTCACTCTTTCACCTTCACTGTCAAATACTTCATTCGGTTTGCTTGATGATAGGTCAGGTTCTTGTTCAGGCTTCTTATTGGCTTCAGATACTTGGTGTATTCTGACAACAAATTTTACATGTATGTGAGTATCCTTTTCCACTTTAGAAGCTTTACCTTCTAGTAGCCTGAGTCTTCTCCTTCTCATGAAGGAGATGCCTTTGTTCTTATCCATTATTTCAAATAATTCAGAATTTGAAGCATCAAGAAAGTATTGTGCAAAAATTTTCTCCCTGATCTCCTGTTCTCTTTCAATGGAAATGCACCATTTATTATCTAAAGAATTATACAAAGAGTTTGGTGTAATAGATTTGATCTCAGAAGGCAACTGATCGTTAACACATAAGTATTTAATGACTTCGTGTTCTACCTCTTCTTTCTCATTATCATTAAAATCATCAAAATATTCCTTTAAATCATCAAGCACTTTCCTCTTAATATTCTTAATTGTCCTCTGACAATGTGTCATTGGCTTATATGAAGAAACATCAATATTAACCAGTGTAGAAGTTGCAAGTATATTACTGGTAGACTTCGCCTTCTTGCTTGATTGCCTTGTCTTCTTTGTTTGAATCTGTGGTTCAGTGTCGTCTGACTCCTGTGAGTGATTCTTGGATTTTCGCTTCCTCTAAAAGACTTTTGCAGGAATGATCTTAGGTTTCTTCTTAGCTGGTGTCCGCTTGGTCACTTTCGGACTGACAAAGGTAACCGGTGCTGATACCGATGGCACTGCTTTGCCCTTTTTCTATTTTGGTTCTTCAACCGGTGTGACCCCTTCTAAGTAGGTATCGGTTCTCTTTTTCTTAGCATCCAGTGGAGAGGCAAGTAAGGTAGAGGCATACCCGATCAACATGTCATACATCACTTCATACCCCATAGAGCCAACTACTTCCTTTCTCAGTTCCACCGCTTCCATTATGCAGTCATCTATCCTTATTGTGAAGCAGATGTCATCTTCATACTTCTTCACAATATCATCAGATATCCTTATTCTTTGGCTCATCTTCCACTTGAATTCATCAAAATATTTATTCAGAACCTCAGGATATGTAGTTCCCACTACTTGTAGACTCTCCTTAATCTGCCTGGAAACTGGTAGGTTAGTAGACCATTTAACATCACCTACTCTAGAAAAATAATCTTGAAAATAAAAGAATAAAATGACTAGAGGTTGTCCAAACTTGAATTTCAGAGAATTGTCCTGTTTGATGGACTTTAGATTCAACAATAATTGCTTCTCTAGACAAGTACATAGGTCAAATGTAGTGTTTTCCTTGATCATCCTGTAAGCAGCATTCACTACAATAGTAGGGACATAATTCATTCTGTTGGCATAAAATATCCAGTAGCCAATCACCATGCAAGCGTATTTTACCAGATCATCAAAGATGGTGTTGACGGTCATCACCCGTTGGTCACTCATAGAACTGGCAAGATTTGTCATTTCAATTTTGGTGACCTTTTGTAGAGCTGGAACCTCTCCAATATTGTAGAAATCAGTGATGACATGAATTGCTTTCGGTGTGATGTCATGGGTCCACTCGAGATACATCTTGTCACCATGCACTCTGCTAAGGATGATGTGAATATGTTCTTCTGTGAACTCTTCCAGAAAATATACCGCATTGTGCAGTTTCATCTTCTCAAGGATACTAAACTCAGGTTTGATCTTCTTGTTATCCCCACAAAATAGACTTATCTGGGAATGAATCACTAGGGATCCTAGGTCTTCTAATTTATAGTCTATATACCCTAAAATGTCTTCCTCGACAATAACTCCGGCGGGTTTTTGGGATATGGCATTGTATTTCATTTTCTTTTGAAGAAATTCAGCTGAATCTACATGTGTACTAGAACTAGAGTGCGATGCAGAAGCCATGATAGGAAATAAATTCAAGAAATACCTTTACAATTCAAAATTTAGGGTTTTCCAATGTTGCCCACAGTACACCACTTTGGTTGCTAGATCACCGCTTAGTGTTCTTCACTGATAGATTGAAAAAGATCGCTGGACTCCTCTACAAGATTTTTGAATTCACTTTGAATTGCTAGATGAATCATTCCTTGTCACTCTTCTCTTGAAAATTTTTTCTTTCAAAAATAGATAAGTGAAAATGACGACGAAAACCCTTTTAAACAAACTCTCACCTACCATAATAAATGCATCATCGCTAGGGCACAAACCCTAATTTTTCCCTTTACCGCTTCAAGTCTTCTGCCAACTGACAGGTAACATATACCAGTATATATACACACATATATGTAAATTCTTACGATATAAACTGGGGGTTCAAAATATTTCATCGATATGTTCCTCCTAAGATTTTCTAAAGCTCAGTTTGCCGGTTCAGAGACTTCCACACTAGGTGCAGAAACCGGTTTATCCTGTGACTCTTCTTCTGATTTCTTTTTCCAAGTTTATTCATTTTCATTTTAACGGTTTCAACATCAATCTTCCCTTTTGGAGTGATCGGTATATCATCTGATAGGTTCTTTCTCAATCTATAGGTTCTGGTAGTGTGTCCCAGTTTGTTGCAATGATAGCATACCATTCCAGGTGTTCTCCATGGTCTGTTATTCATACTACCATTCTTTCTTCTACATGTTGCAGAAGTGTGACCACTACCACGAGAGATCAAACAAGTTTCTCTCCAGCTAGTTTCCGCTTGATAACCACCTGACTGATGGTCATAGGTATTGTACCAGTTGGGATTCTGATTCACAAAAGGTTCCGGGATAACTCCTTGAGTCCTTGGAGGATATCTCCCAGTGTTGTGCAAAACTGACCTGCATTCAAATGCTCTATGCCCAAACTTGTTGCATGCATAACAGTTTCCATTGAATCTATTGGTTCTAGGCTTATTGTTTAGAAATAAGGAAAATTGTTGTAGGCCTTGCTTCTACACACATTGGTAGTATGTCCTTCTTTGAGACAACTAAAGTAAACAGGTTTAAATTTTTGCTTACCTTTATCCTTGGATGTCGGTTGCTTCTTTGATGCTTCAGCTTTTGTTCCAGAGGTCTCACCTTCCTCATACCTAGAGAAACCAATTCTAGTGGTATTCTTTACTGGCTTTGCCGATTCCAACTTTTTCTCTAGCTTAGCAGTACTCTTATTGAATTTGGCAAGTATCTCCTTTGACTCAGTAAGTTCCTTGGGAATAGCAGCATTGGATTCCATCAACGTTGCATTCTCAAAAATAGCCATGTTTAGTTTACCTTGCATTTCTTCTTTTTCCATTTTACTTTCCTGGAGATGAGCGGTAAGGGTACTGATTTATTGCTTTATCTTGGAGATCTCATGATCTTTGTCTTTTACTAGATCTTCAGCTTTCCTTCTGTTGTCAAGCTCTTGACGTATTTTGATAGTCAGTCCTTCCAACTCCTTTCTCAGATTGGCTTTAGATTCATTTAGTTTTTTAACTTCTTCAACTAGGGCATCCATGCCAGCTTCATCAGAAGAGCTATTTTCAATAAGTTCCATCAGTTTTTCAGCATGCTCTCTTCTTTTGGCCAAAGAGGCTTTATACTTGACTTTGAGTTCATCATAGGCTCTCTCAGTCTAAGTGAGACGATGAGTAAGTTCCCTCACATTGCATTCCCCCATATCTCCTTCCAAGTGGTTAGACTTATAGAAAGGTTGGCTCTGATACCAATTGATGAATACTAAGAGCGGGGGGGGGGGGGGGGGGGTGAATTAGTATACCAAAAAATACTGTAAACAAACTTTTAAATAGTTTAGCAAATAACTGGTACAACAGATTCACTAATAAACTGGTTAAGATAAATGCAAACCAAATAGCAAACAAAGCATTCACCCACAAGAGCACAATCACCATAACATAAGATATTTGATGTCAAATCCCAAATGGGAAAGACCACGGTGAGCAGAAACTCACAAGTAACTATCTGCAGAATAGAAACTAGACCGGTTAAGGTCATACAATGTTCTTCACCAGAACAAATCCTATTAGGAATTTAGATCTCTGTAAGGAGATAAGTCCTATTAAAAACTACCTTGTTAAAGGATTTCATATCCACAGTTGTGAACCATCTTGTTAGAGGATTTACAAAGGCTTTGCTAGGCCTACCTGGTTAAGGGTTTCAGACTTGTCGAAGATATTAGCAATCAACAAGTGAATGATCTAGGCAATAGCACAATAAGCTTAGTTAGATCCTTGACAACTCATTGTTAATGCATTTCAGCATTACTTCAGTCTTCAATATCTCCACACTCTGCTCTTCACATAGACCTAATCTTCTCTATGATGATCGCACATAACCTTTTCTCTTCTATGGCTCACATATCACACATCTCACATGCAAACCCTAGACATGATGTCCTTATAAAGGAAATTGATTTCATGTCGGTCTAATAGTATTAGACTACAAGTTCCTAGGTTCAGTGCATTTAGACACATTTGGTAACACGACACAAAATCACCGCCAAAGTGTTAGTGGATGATAACTATCACACATTACAATAATACCAGTTGGTAACTCATCACAGAGTAATATCGATTGTCAAAAATCAAGACTGGTAGATCGTAGTGTTCCGATCAAAAGTTAACTATCGCTTGGTTCCTTTGTACCGCTTGTGATCCTCAAATTGCTTGGGATCCTTGTACCTCTTGGGGTCTTCATATCGCTTGTGACCGGTAAACCATTTTCTACCAAAGACCAATAGTCTAAAGACTATAAATCCCATTAAAACACAATACCGGTTGGAACAATTACTGGTTGAGCATAACTCATACATCAAGAAAGTGTGTTCATCAATGATAATCAAAACATCATCAAAATACCAACACAATCTTCACTACATCTAGAAAACAGTAACCCATCACGTGCTTTTCGCATACCTCTAAGAAAAACATACATTCCCGAGATAGACATTCAATGCATTCGATCTTCACGTGCAATATCCTCGAAGAAATCCTTCACGTGCACATAGCTGACATGGAATCTTGATCCTTATCCTTTTCCTTAACTAACTCATCACAAAACATCATCGGTTGCACCACACAAGCCAAATCGAAAACCCTAGAGCTGAACTGAGACTACCAACTGGTAGTCACACTTAGTGAGCCTCGACACTGGTCCACTCATTCGGTTGACCATAACCGCTTGCGATCTTCATACCAGTGCATACGGGTTCACCTGCTTGAGCACTTATACCATTTCATGCCAGTTTGACAACATACATTATCATCGCTTCATCATATGCCAACATAATTAAGAGTTTATGGGGATTCTCAATCAGTTATCAATCAGATCAATAATGACTATCAAACAAAAGATGATAAGCTAATGCCTTACAAGAGAATGGTGGATGACTTCAAAAAGTACTTTGTGCACATCACCTTTGAGCAGATTCCAAGATTGGAAAATAGAAATGCTGATGCAATGGCCACTATTGCCTCACTTCTACAAATTCTAGATAAATAGAATCGTTAAAAATTCCTGGTGGAGTAATTGTTTTTCCCAGTCTATGACAATTCCACATCACAAGTCATTTGTGCCCTGGCTGGTTATGATTCCCCTCTATATAGGAAGATCTATGACTATTTCAAAAAAAAAAACCCTCTCACCTGACCTATCTCACAACCAAAAATGAAGCTTAATCCGACAAGCAGCCTGCTATACCTTAACTGCTGACACACTTTACCATCAAGGTCTAGATGGTACTCTTCTTCGATACCTTGATTGTAATGAATCTGACTCCGTCTTATAGAAGCTTCACAAAGGTATTTGTGGTACACATTCAAGTGGTCCTACTCTCGCCAAGAAACTTATGAGAATGGGATATTACTGGTTGACAATGGAAAGAGAGTCATATCAATTTGCTAGGAAATGTCCTAAATTCCAAATTCATGGTAACCTTGTACATGCACCAGCATAGGAGCTGCAGCCATTCACCACATCTTGGCCTTGCTATCAATGGGGACTTGATCTAGTAGGAAAGATTTATCCTTCCTCTTCAAACAAACATAAGTTCATTATCACTGCCACAAAGTACTTCACCAAGTGGATCGAAGTAGTCTCAATGACCACCGTGACTAGAAAGCAGATCTCATCATTCATCCTCAACTATCTCATTTGCAGATATGGCATTCCTAGTTCCATTATCACAAATAGTGGGTGTCCTTTCAAAAATCAAGATGTGCAAGAACTATGCGACCAATTCAAAATCCAACATCTCTTTTCCACACCATACTACCCATAAGGGAATGGCCAAGCAAAATAATCAAAAAAAACAATCCTGAAAAATCCTCAAGAAAACAATGAATGATGCTGGTAAGGATTGGCATGTACAACTCAATACCACATTTTGAGCCTACAAAATGAGTATTTGCACACCTACAGGGGCTACACCATATTCATTTGTGTATGGTTTAGAAGCAATTCTACCTCTTGAGGTAGAAATTCCATCTCTCTGAGTATCTTTGAAGGACCTCATACCAAATGAGGAATATCAAGTGAAAAAGTTGCACGAACTATAGCTTCTTGATGAAAAATGACAACGTGCCTATGACCATCTCAAGGCATATCAACAACGAATGTGCAAAAGCTATAATCACAAAGTCATCCCAAGGGATTTCAAAATTCGTGATCTTGTCCTAAAAGAAAGTCCCAAAAATCAGCAAGACCGAGAGAAGAAAGGGAAGTTTGAGGCCAACAGGTTGGGACCATTTGTCATCATATCAGCCTATGGATCAGGAGTATATTAGTTGTCAAATTTAGAAGGGGACGTGCTTGACGAACCAACCAACAACATCCATCTAAAGAAGTTCTACACTCGAGTCATCTAATGCATGGATCAAGCAAAAAAATAATAAAAAAATAATAGAAAAATACAAAAAAATGAAAAACAAATAAAAAAGTGCAATAAAAAGAAGTGGTGAAAACTTGGAAACAAGCACCACTTGTGAGAGAACGGCTCATCCATCTATCAGTACTTATGTCATATCTTTGATCCATTTGATCTAAGCCCATAGTCACTGCCAAATACTTATACACACCACATCATCCTGGACATACTTAGCATTTTCACTGTCTCTGATAATCTAAATCATATCCCACCATGGCTTTGTGATCAATGTACATATCCATATCAAAGTAGTATCAACAACAAGGGGAAAAAATCCTGACCTCATTGGGGGCATTTCATCTTGAGGGTTTTTAGACATCAGACCAAACACGTAGAAAGACAACCAGGATTAGAACAACCATCAAATGAAAATGACAATGCAGGAGGCTAGACGTCATGGAATTGAACTGATTTGAATTAAACAAAAGATCTATTTGCAAGATGTTTTACTTGACAAGAATAAATTTCCAATAGCATGCATGCTTACTTGTGGTTGTTAATTTTGTCTTATCATATCTCCTAAGCGACTCAAGGATGTCTCAATGACTAGAGAAGTAAGGAAGGAATGTGGTGTTTTATTTGTCTGTTGTTTGAGAGTGAAGCCTTCTATTATGCAAATTTCTCTTACGACGTGATCAGGTAACATATCACCGAAGACATTTTGGATTTGTATAGGACAAAGGTTAACTGTTGTTTTTTTTACGCAAGCAACACTCAAGTCATCTTGGTTCAATTAGTGTCATCTTGCAATATCAAAATCCATGTAAGTTATTCTCAGGTCGTTATGGTTCAATTATACCATGATGCTTGTATCAAATTTCAACAAATCAAGGCTCGATGATGAAAACAAAGGAAGCCCTGGCACTTTGAACAAAATGGATGGCACCATTAAGAATGAGATTGCATATTAAGCATTGGCATTAGGTTGCATATCATTTTAAATCTTGCATTAGTATCATCATTATCATATTAATCTTGTATTAGGTTGCATATCATTTTAAGATCATTAATGTCATAACATGTTAATTTTGCATTAGATTGCATATCATTGTTAATTTTTCTTTGCATGGGGCTGCATATAAATCATTAGGTGCATTCTCATAATCATATTAAGTTTGCATTATCATTATCATTTATACCATGTTAAAATCTTGCATATAGTTACATTCATTGCACTAGTTAACATTATCATTGCATTTCATACATCTCACATTATCATTGCATTTCGTACATCTCATTTTCAAGATATATTCACAAATCAAAATCATATCATTATCACAATGCATCCCATACATGAACATCATCATATCAAGAATATGTACCATTCTAGATAGCATTGTCCTCGACACACAAAAGCACAACACAGGTTAGTAACATTTGCACAAATCATAAGCATCTATAATAATTAATCCAATCATCATCTGCATATCACCTTCCAAACATATAGTACATTACAATCATCATCTAAAGCATATAAATCACCCACAACACACACATCACATCTGCATCAGCATCTGTAAAAAAATCATCTAGATCAAAAGCATATCATATAGCTCATCAAAATCAAAGTAGCTGCATCCATAACATATCCTCATATATATGTGTGACCGCATATTGATCCAAAGGAAAAACCAAGATATAAGTTAGAAACATATCATCAATGAAGTAATCAAATGACCAAAGTCCTTGGATATAAATCAATAACAAATGTCCATCACATCACGTAACATCAGTATTAAGGCAATCAGTAAACATCATCAAAACATCATATGAGAACATCGTTGAGTAGCATATCAATAAGATCAAAGTACAACAAAGTATCATATTAGGAGGTCATCAAAATACAAAGATATATGTACATCAGGGTACAAGTACAAAATCTTGGATATGATCACGATTCATGATCAACTTGACCACCACCAGGACTTGCCGATTGAGAGCTCAAGCTACCTGCACCTGCACTACTACTAGGATCATCCCTCCTAGGACCCACAATCCCCTCACTACCCCTATGTCTCTGAGAGCCCCCATGCTGAGAACTAGCAGCATATGTAGGAGCACGTCGGTCTGGTGGTACAACCTGAAAGTATAGAGTCCTATAATTGCAATACCCTAAAAATGGTCATCTAAACCATGAGCCCCTAATCTTGACAACGTCACCAAGGTCCTAACCAAAGGAAATTAAATAAATCTTGAGCACACAATTAATTCTTTAATCATTAAATGTCACATGGCAAAATCAATCACTCAATATTAATTAAATATTTATTTATTTAATTGATCATTCCAAGTAAATCATTTTTAAACAATTATCTTATTTATTTTATTAAATATCCTAGCATATTTAAGTAAACAAATCAATTTGCCATCAAATCTTCAAAAAAGGAAATAAATCAAAAAAGGGAAGTAGTTGACCAAGAAAGAATTAAAAATTGAGAAAAGAAATCAATTGGAGATAATCTTGAAAAACAAATTATAAATTGATAAATAATCTCAGAGAAAGCAATTAAAACAATTAAATATCAAAATTGAATGAAATAGAGAATAAATCAGTTTTTTCTGATTTTATCTTAATTTTAGTTCAATTTCCTTTAAAACTGAGAAAAGCATCCAATCACATCAATTCACCTAGATTGTGCTTCCTCTTGGAAAATCTTCACCGCTCATCATCATTTGATCTTAGGCTTTGGTTTCTTTCTAAATTTTCTATAAATTCAGGCTCTCATCTCTCATTCAAAAATCCTGGAGAATATATTGTTATTATGCTATTTTTGCTCTAGGTTCATTGAGAATATTGCATATTAATTATTTCATATTGATTAAATCATTTAGCTTAATATTGCTTAAATCTTGTTAGATTAATCTTGCATCCATCTAGCTTGAATTCATGCTCATATAGATTAAATCCTTTGTTTAAGTGTTGTCTAGTCACTGGATAGCTTAGCAATTTGAGAGCAATCTAAAATCGCATCTACTAGAAGGCAATGGGTCGATTTGTTATGGTTTTATTATTCATGTTTATATCTGTCTATCCATGCATTTAATGACTTAATTTTGAAGTGTTGTGTATTCCAGATACAGATAAGGTCCACTTTTCACACACACAGTAATACTCTACTCGCCTTGTCTTCTCAATGAGACTCTGGATGGTGTCCCCTGTAACACCATGTGTGACTGCCTGCTAAAATGATCACACTATCTCCTTTGCCTGGTCACGTCGCTCTATCTCTGTATCTCGCTCTAGCGACTCTGTCACCACCTGTCTCTACAGTTGTACAACCTGTGCCTGGGCCTATGTAAGCTGACCTTGTACCCTATGCAAAAAAGACTGTAATGCTGCTATTTGTGCCTGTTGTTGATGAGGAGGCACTCTAATCTGCAAACCCTATGGCTACAAAGGTTGTGGATCCTGCATACCAACCTGTCGAGGGGTGAGAGGGGGCATATCAATCCTCCTCTGTCGGGCCAATGGCTGCACATCCTCCTCCTCTGACTCCTCCTTCACTGCAACGCCTGCCAATCCCATCAAACCTACTCCTCCACTAACCGCTTCAGACTCTGTATCCTCATTAGAAGAATCACCACTCTCCTCCTTAGATCTGTCACTATTTGATCCCTCCTCAACCCCTATGACAACAACATCCTCCACCTGCACCGGTCCACCCCACCCAGCTCCATCCATCCTTCATTCTCCTCCTCTACCTCTCACTACTCCTCTACCCCTCACCACTCCTCCCTCATCAAATCCTCCTACCCCGCCACCACCTCCTCCCCGACGATGTCCAACCATGCCACCCATAACAATCCCACCACCTCTCCTCCATCTACCCCTCCTCCCAATACCACCACATCCACCTTGATTATCATCATCAACCTCCTCTAGTGTAGGAATCAAATCTCCTAGCCCTGTCAATTGAGGGAACCTGTGTGTCAAAAAGTATTGTGTATACTATGCAACCATCCCTACATCTACTATATCCTCATACATACTCCATACACAAAAGGGAAAAGAATAGAACTCAGCCCGGGCTATCAAAAAATCCAATGTGGGCCCCCAATCTATCCCCTCCTTGTGTACCCGAGCATACATGGTCATCCCCTGTGACATCGGTTGCATGCACCCAAACTATCCGTAAACCTGAGGAAGGATAAACCACTTTGTCACATATGAGGTACGACCCAAAAGAAATTTTCTCATGAATAAATGTGGCACCTTAAAAGCATCCTCCGGCCATGGCTCACACACTCAAAAGGGCCTCCACACCATTGTATCCATATCATCCAGGGTCCGCCTCCAATACTCTAACTTCCCGAGCATCGATTGGGAAGAAACCTGGCTATACATCATCAAAAATGGTGCCCATGTTGGTCTGAACCTCGGCCCAAGTGGATGGGTCACGACTATGTGCTCCCATGCTCAAAACTACAGTAAAGTGCATCTGCAGGCTAGATTGGCTGCATCATCATAAACCACTTGATGGAGCTCATGGTATAAATGGGCGAGCAAACAAATACCCCGTGCATATCATGTTTGCACCTACACCATCTATTAGAGCACTCAACCCCATCCAACTGATAAACCGTGTGACCTCTTGTTCGAAATCAGGAAGTTGCCAATCAAACCTGCCAAAACTGAAGGGAGTGGGGCATAACTATCTACCATGTCCTGCCACGCCACTGAGTAACCTGCAATATGGGGATCAATAAATACCTCCCATAGAGCATCAGTCCCACCGGCCTCCTCCACATCATACTCCACAAGCTCACCTGTAATCGGAATCCACAAAATCTGATAGATGTCCTCTGACGTCACTATGATCTCACTAGTCGGTGAATGGAAGGTGTTATGCTCACCGTGCCATCTCTCAACCAATGCGGTGAGTAGTGCACTATTCTTCTGATAGGGCAACATGTGTAACAAGTGAATGAGACTGCAAACCTCTATGACTACCAAATCATCAACACTCAATTGATTTCGTATCAAAAAAGTATTTGGGAATTTCTCTTGAAGAATGAGCACTCCTTGATGGACCTATATCAATACATGGATATCATCCTATTAGATACATCTATCCTACATAATTTGACAATCAACAAATCAAGTATCCAATCAATCAATCACGCCTCATATCGATATTCAACAACATGCTTCATATCAGGACTCATATCAAAAATTAAATACCATTTTAAAATGACCAAGTTTCATATCGATAATCAATCTCAAAAAAAAAATCAATCAAGTTCCAATCAATCTAGACTCATATCGCAGATCAATCAAATCAGGACCCATATCAAAATTAGACTCATATCGAATCAAGACTCATATCGAATCAAGACCCATATCGAAATCAGACCCATATCAAACAATAATTGACACATATCAAAATCCGACCCATATCGAATCAAGACTCATATCGACAAATCAGGACCCATATAAAATCAAGACCCATATCAAAATCAGACCCATAATGACAAGTTGACCCATAACGAAAAATTGATCCATAATGACAAATGACTTATAACGAAAACAAAACCATATCAAAATTGGACCCATATCTCAAATAGACTAATATCGAATTTGACCCAAATTGATCTAGACCATCAATCGAATTAACACAACAAACTCATAACGACAAACATCAATTAACAAACAAAATCAACACATTCGATCCAAAATGACACTTTGACAGGGTGCAAACCTTCATAACAAATCTAAAAATCAAAATTGGACATGTTAATTTTTTTGAAAAAACACACAAAATGCTCAGTCTCATATGCGCCAAAACAGTCATCAAATGAGCAATTTCATACATGCTATTTGATCCATCATATGCACGACTAAAATAATCAAATGCGCTAGAATACATGTTGTATGTGCAACATTGTTTCTCGTATGCCCTATACTATTTATCATATGCGCTAATCTACAACTCCTATGCGCTAATTTACAACTCCTATGCGCTAATAAAAAAATCATATATGCAAAAAGAAAAATCAAATGTGCTACGATAATTGTTAAATGCGCAATAAAATTAATCGCATGCACTAAAAGAAAAATTATATGTGCGAAAACATAAGCAAAAATTAGAAACGCGTGAAAAAACCCTAACTAACCCGAAAAATTCAAAAATCTTGCAAAAATGCCTAAAATCTAAGCTAAAAATTTACAAGCAGGGTTAGAAAATTGAACTCACCAGTGGGCCATACTCCGCTGGCCTCTCAAATTGACAAACTCGCTCAAAACGGTGACAGTGATAGGGGGTGCCATCTCCTCTCTCTCCTCCAAGCTCCAATGCTTCAAGACAAGTGTGCAAATGAGATAGAAATGAGCCCTTGGAGGCTTATATAGCCCATGCTGACGTAGGCGGTTGTGATGCCTTGGTGGACGTATGGGGCATGTACACGCTATACCCACATAGTCTTCAATCCATTTTTCCATATCCTTTTTAATAAATCTATCAAGCGATATGTTTTAAAAATCCAAAAAAAATTAAAAAATTTTAAAATCCAAAAAGATCAACATTTTTTTCAAAATGTTGCCGTACTTCATGCCATCTCCTCGAAAAACACAAATTTTTTTCTTCTCAATTTAACACCCCTGGGAGCATATCATCATTATCATGTTTCAAATCGACATCAGCTTCATATCAACATATTATATCGAAATCAATTTTTCATATCCAAGAAATCATATCAACAACTTTGGCAGCAACATCATATCGCAAAATTTTGACAACAAATTGAACGTTTTACTTTGAATCAACATGTGGTCACATTTTAACTGAAAGAGGGGCAAAATGTAGACATCTAAAAGTTGCACAACAAATTAAGTGAATTTTATTCATTTAATTATCACTATTTCTTCCAATTAATTAAATTTACATTTAATTAATATCCATATTCTTCTATTTTAGCCTATTAATCAAATTAAAGATTTGATTAATATTTTCCTTTTTCTATCTAAGCCATTTTAATTAAATTCACATTTAATTAAACCTCCCTTCTAGCCATTGTTAATTAATTTTACATTTAATTAAATCCCCCTTCTAGCCATTGCTAATTAAATTCACATTTAATTACAATCTCCCTGATAGCCATTTAATTAAATTCAGATTTTATTAAAATTATCCCCTTTCCTATTTTAATTAAATCTACATTTAAATTAAAACCCCCTTTGCATTTAAATAAATCAAAATTTATTTGAAAATCCCCCCCACTTGCAAAATCCTACAAATGCAAGTTGCAACCAATAATTAAAATAAATAAATTTTATTTTAATTAAATTCTATTTTCCCTCACCCACTTGCAAAATCTTACATCTCCCACTTGCCTCCTAAACCTCTTCTAGAGGCTTCTAGATTCTTCTAAACCCTTTTTAATCAGCCTAATCAACTCCCAATCATGTCCTTTCCCTAAATTTGAGGAGGTCACTTCTCAAATTTGGAAGAAAGTCTTCTAAATGCAGTAGGCTTTATCCATTCAACAAGCTAACTTGTTGAGTTTCCCCAAATTTTGAAGGACTCTTACAAATTTGTCCCCAAAGTCTTCCAAACCATTAATGGTTAACTCAACCTTCCCACATGGTTAGAGACTTTCTCTCTAATTTAATCCTCATCTAACCCAAGGGTCTCATCAAGCACTTATGACTTTGACCCTAGTTATCCTATTAACCCTTGCACAAGTGTTTACGCTTTGGGTATAAGCTTTATCCAATGGATAAATCTAACCTAACCTTAACCCTTACCTCCTAAGGTAACCTTCATGTCTCCTCAGGCATTTAATGCCTCTTGTATCTCCTCTCAATCAACCTCTTGTTGACAATTGTCACCATTTCATTAGTAAAAAATGTAAACATTGGATTGAGTAACTTTCAATCCTAGCCATTGTTAAGATTATTCAATCTTAACCCTCCATTGCCCTGTTTTCCTTATAAATAGAGCTCTCATTCTTCATTCTCAAGAATACAAGTCTTTTGTGCATCAAAATTATAGTCTCATTTCATCAAGCATCATTAAACTCTCTTTGATAATAGTAATTAGATCATTTAGTTTTGCATATCATTTAGCAATATCATGTTAGCTTCATTTTATATGCTAGTTTAATATCATCATTTTTCATGCTAGTTTAGCTTCATATCAATATCTTGCATCCTATCATCATTTGGTTTCATATCTAAATCATCACTAGGATCATAGTTGTATCCATTTTGATCTTAGAGTCATCACATATCCCTCATTCTTTTGGTTGTCATCCTATAGGTCAAGTGCTCTTCCAAGCTGAGAGCCACCTTGATTTGAAGGATCCTTGGAGATAGAGAACAATGAGACACACTTACGATCTTTCTTTCATTTTTTATCCTAATGATTTTGATCTCTAACATAATGTCCCATTGGTGAGTTTGTGTTGTTTTCCTCTCTCATACAGGTACCACGATCTGAGCATACAGATTGAATTCAGAATAAGATGTATTGAGTGAGATTGTTGTAATCAGATATTCTATTGTATATGTTATTTTGATTAAAGAGGAATGAAATGATTGAGAGATATAAATGAAATGTCTTGTGTATATCTTGTGGATGGTAGTTAATATGTTAGTAACCATGTAACCATGTATGCCTTGATTGGAAAGATGTTAATCTTCTATGTTAGTCATCTTGAGGTATGGAAATTAAATGAGTAGTTGCAGATTGTATGGTTTGTATGACTCTTCAATAGGTGGTAGATCTATTGAGCTGATTTATATGTATTAGTGACAATGTTGTTTATGATGACTTGTAAATGTAGAATAAGAATTTGTACTTATGTAACTTATATTATTAAGCATTAGGATGGGATGTAGCAAAAGAGACTATGTGATGTTCCATGTGCTCTTGTATATTTGGACTTAATGATATAGGTTTATGTTCTTGTAATAAGATGATGTATTAATATATGGATTGTGTTGTAGAAATGCTCATCATGTTGGAAATGAGATCCTATGTTGAATTAGAAGATTGAAATATTAGGTTGTGTTTATTCTTGTAGGAGGCATATGACCCTTGCATTTGTTTAGTGACATGGAATCCTATTTGGAAATAGATAAGTGCTTGTTGTTATAATCTTGCATATGAATATGAAAAGTAATCTTGATGGGTTGTGTATTGGTTGTGCTTGAGGAAATAATATAGTTCCATGTATAGGAGAAGAATACATGCATTTTGATTCATGACGTGTTAAGTGATTAAGGAATAAAGACGGGTATTAGGAACATTTGGTTGGTATTTTAAAATGAACTTAGAGTATGAAATGTGATAGAGTTATGCATATGTGTTAATGATTTACCATAGTTGTATGGGAAGTAAATGATCAGTGGAATGATAGTATAAGATGTTCTAGATGGACACATGATGTGTTAGGATTATGTCAAGTAGTGATGTTGGAATACCCTAGGGAAGAATATATCGTATGAGTTTATTTAGTGATATGTTAATGGTTAAATTGTAATTTTGCTTGCGTAATATGTTCTATGGTTATGTTCATACTGAATCATATATTCTTGTAATTGTTAAAAGATGCATTGATGCATATTGGTTGTAATGTTGCATTGATAAATGTTAGAGATATTGTAGTAGTGATGGTTGACTTGAACGGAAAAAAATAATCTCTATTTGTAGTAGATTATGGTTTATTTCTCTAGAGTATTTTGGCGGGCATTACAGAAATGAAACCTTTGAATTGAGAAGATAATCAAGTTTTATTAGAAATGAGCTCATGTTATGTATGCAATAGGGTGAGCATGTGAGAGAGGTTGCGATAGGGCTAGAAAGAGGTATATATAGAGGTGTAAGAGTGAGAGGGAGAGATGGGTAAAGAGATAGATATAGAGATAGAGAAGAAGATGGACATATAGATGGAGTCGAAGATAGAGATGGAGAATGGGGAGAGGAAAATGAAGAGATGGAGAGATATATGAAAGAGATAGAGAGAGAGAGAGGGGAGAGGAATAAATAGATATAGAAGAGAAAAATAAATAGTTGGAGAGAGATGAAGATATAGAAAGTGGTGTAGGAGCACCGGTGTAGTTCTTACTGGTTGAGCAGTTTGTAGTGGAATTGCTTGGAGATCATGGCATTTATTCATGTTTGAGTGTTTAGCATTGTGGATTTGGATTTATTCCCTTGAGTTCTGTTGGCATTTGACACTCATCCGGTTTAGATGTGTTGTCATTGATGGCAACACACACGATTTTGGGTTGGACACTTAACCAATACTCACTGGTATTCATGATTCAGAAACCGACATTCAAGTCATCCAATAGACAAGGGAAACCGACAAACTAGGAATTGGTATATGAGGCCGACATAGGAGATTGATCCGGCAGGTCTACATGACAACAATTAGCGGCATTGGTCACAAAGTTTAATGTATTTATTTTTGTCTAGGTTGACATGTAAATAAACTGTAATATCATTATAAGCTGACATAAGGCATTCATGTTTATGTTTGGGAAAGGTATTTAAGTCAGTTCGGTTAGGTTATTTTAGATATACATACAAAGAGAAGGAATATATAGTGGTGTGATATTGTGCGAGCAATGTTGATCAACTAAATGCGAATATAATATTATGTAGTCAGTCTTTTTTATTGGTTTATAGGTTTGGGATGCGAAGTAAGTTACCAGTAAAGGAGGACACAATAAAAATAGGTATAGATAGTGCTTGAACCGAAACTCATCCAGCATAGAAGATGCATTCTCTGAGTTTATAATTTTGTTTGTAAACCAGTATTTGGTGTTTGTAGTCAATGAGGCTCCTTTTGTGATGAGCAGTGCACTCTAGGGTGTTGGCCTTCCTGTGTGTGCAGGTACCTATTGTAATATTTATTCATTTGGCCAGTGGATAGATATTATGGGTCACCAATCCCACTGTGATTTTTCCTCCATGAGGTTTTCCATGTATAAATCTTTGCGTTATGGTGTATGTTCTTGTTGTTGGCATTGTGTTGTCATTGATGTCAATTGGTATGGGATGACTACCGGTATGAGAGATGTATGTGCAACACTGTCAAGGAGGAGTACAGGTTGAGATATCTTTGATATCACCTTGTGTTGCAGAACACCGGTAAGGTAAGGAAGATGACCTTGGGAGTCAGCGATACACAAGTTAGTGCTTGACTTGTGTGGATGAGTTGGGAAGGTGATCAGTACTAGTAAGGAAAGCTTGTCAACTAGTAATTGATGTGTTGACATGGAAAAGTTAGATCAACCAAGTGAGTGGTTGTCAGCCGGCAAAGCTCATGACCGGTGTACAAGTTGGAGGGCCAAGGTGCTTGAGCCATTGTTTGTGATGAAGAGGCAGAATGTTACCTAAATCACATCAATATAGAAGAACAAGAATGAACAGATCATAGGTATGCTGTAAAGTTGCAGAACAACAAACTCCCACCGGATGAAGATGCAGTCATCATGAGAAGTAATGACTGATAGTGAATGTGCTAACACCGGATCTCATGTGCCTACTTGAAGATATGCTGCACAAATAGGGAAGCCACATGAGTACATTGCAGAAAGATGATGATTAGGTGTCACTCCATCGGAATGCCTCAAGTGCATGAAATAGGGATATACACTAGACTGACTGAGAAGGCATGCTGAGATGGCAGTACAAAAGAAGAAGTGATGGGTTTGTGAACTTGACAAATCGATTGAGATATGGTCTGAGTTCTTCAAGTAGAAGGCAAAGATGAGAAGATGCAAATAGAGGAATGTGGCCTGACTGAAGAAGGAGTCTAGTGAAGGTTGATGACATAGTGTCATCAAGAGTGCTTACCGGTATGTAAGTCCACTGGTAATATGTACAAGGTGTAGATTCAGATGTCCTCCCACCTTGTGGGAATGTGCATGATTTAGATAGACATGTCTAGAAATCAGTTAAGGGGTTTCATCGACAGTTTAACTAAGTGAAGACATGAAGGTTAACCAGTAGAGTGTGAGATACCAATAGGGTTAGTAAATCGGCAGAGAAGAGAAACCGATAGAGTATTTGGTCGGTGATCCTATCTGGACTGACATGAAGAGTCAAGCTAGCAGTTGGTCGACCTAGATTCCACATGGAGTCAAGGTGGCAAACCTGCATTCAGATGAAGAAAGAATGTACACCGACGGGGTAGTTGTAGAGTTGGTCAACATTAATGGAAGATCCCACAAATCACGGGACGTGTTGCAGAGCTGTTGGAAAGGTTTGCAACTTGAGGTTTGGAGGACAACTGAGAGACAGCTAAGAGTGATTGAGAAAATCAAGGTGGATGAAGGAAACAACAAGACCGATCTTGGTGGTTGACCAAGAAATCAACCAATAAGGGAAAAAGTAGATCACTAGAGATAGAAGGCATGATAAAAAAGGCGTGATAATGGCAGAGTTGTACAATTAGTTGTCTCGGTGATTAGATCAAGCAAGATCTAATTGAATTTGGTTTGCCTTGAGGGTGATGAGGAAACCCTAACTGCCTAAGGATTTGAATTGGGTTTTGGCAGGAAAACCACTCTATAAATATGCAGGCCAAAGACATAGTTATGTTGTTGTTGAATGAAAGAAGAGGGTGTTGCTGTGAAGTGACTGAGTGTTACTTCTGCATGTAAGATAAAATCAAGCAAGTTCTCATCCAGTATTTGAGAAGAGAGTGAGAGTGAGGGAGAATCAAGTTGAAGTGTTCAACCGTTAGTAGTGTAGAACTAGTAGTGTCCATACTAGCAGAGTAGAAGTGAAGGAAGTTGCACAGAAGGTAGATAGAAAACCAACAAAGTGTTGTACCGGTGAAGAGCAGAGAGTAAGGTGAAGATCCAACAGAGAAGAAGAAGAGGAGAGGTGTACCGGTAGAGTTTACTGGTAGTTAAGAAGTAGATGAGAGCAACAAAAGAGTGAGTTAGTGTAGCAGAGAAGGTATCTCAACGGTAGAGTAAGGTATTTGGAATGGTTGCAAGACTCACTTGTAATAGAATAACTACTTTTGTAATTGATGTTTTCATTGTGATCCTTGAGTTGTAGCTCGATGTAGGGGTTGTATCTCCTTTGGGTTGTAGCCCATAAACAAGTTAGGGGTTGGTGCTCCTTGGGTTGGTGACCTAAATCAGGGGTTGGTACTCTTTGGGTTGGTGCCCTAAATTAGGGGTTGTAGCTCCTTGGGTTGGTGCCCTAAACATTATAACAATTTTTCATAGACTCTAGCAACATTTCTCATCGAGGTTTTTCCCATCTTGGGTTTTCCTCATATATGCCTGTGCTATATGATGTCCCCTTATGTGACTATATTTGTGTTGGTCTCCCCACTAACCTGTAAGTCTATTGAGTTAGATCTAATAACCGGTATACTCACATAAGTCAGCTAAAGGGAAACAATTTGAGAACCACTAATTCACCCCCCTCTCAGTGGTGCATTGTGTCTAACAATTGGTATCAGAGCGTAGGTTCCCAGTTAGATGATATTTCTCCAGCTTGGGTAGATTCTGGCTTAAGGACACAATGGTTTGTTTAGTGTCAATCCCTGCTCCTATGTTTGATGGTTCAAACTATTCTATTTGGAGTTATAGAATGGAAGTCTTCCTATCCTCTCTAGGGTTTGATGTATGCATGTCAGTTATCAATGATCTCCCTAGGAATGGCGGTCCTCCCTCTAGATCTGAAGATGAAAGAAGCTACATATGTAATGAAGAAGCCATGAAGGCCATATTTAGTGGGCTCATGGGTGATTTTTCCTCATAGGTGGATAGATGTAAATCAACAAAAAGCCTATGGGATAGACTAAATAAGCTCTATGGAAATGAACCCTACTCCACTGAATTAGCTTGTGAGAGTGAGAAAAACAATGCTGATGATACATGTAAAGATGACAGAGGGAGTTCATATTGTTGCTACAACATTGGTGATGTGGAGATTCATCTCTTCATGACCCATGAGATAGACATTGAGAGTCACACATCAAAAGGGGACAATGCAGATAGATCCTACTGGTATGATGTGTTTGACAACGACACTGAAAAATAAGAAGAAGGAGAAAAGGTAAATAGATCTAGCCGACAAGATCTATTTGGAAATGATGATGAAGAAGAAGAAGATGCAGAGGTAGATCTTGAGTGTGAACTGGTAAGTTCTCTAGAAGAGCTTCAAAATGTTAGAAATGATTTCAAATACTACAAAAGATCAGTTCATGAGGATTTCAGCCAGTTGAGAACCTACCTTGAAATATCAAACCAAAAGGTTGGTTTATTGACCACTCAACTAGAAGAGACAAAAAGATTGACTGATAATTTGAAATCAGTCTTGGAATCCAAGGAAAGTGAAATGGAGCATCTAAGAAATGAATACAAACTGTTTAAGAATGCTGCAGTTGTTCAGAAAAACCGGTTGATCAGATGCCTTGAAGAATCTGAGAAAAGTATCTCAGGGATGATGTCTCACAAGGAAGACACCAGGGAGTGCCGGTGTAGTGATGTAGCTTACGAGATAGAAGTAAAAGATTAAGAATATCAAAAGCTACTTGGAGAAATGGAGTTTCTTTGAAATGACCTTGAGAAGTGTCAGGATGAGATCAAGGTAAGAATCCGGTTTGATGGCAGCAGTGATGCCTTGGACAAAATGTTGAAAAAGCAAAAGAATGCCAAGGACACTGAAGGATTAGGAAGTGGTGCCGGTGAATGCTCCACCAACAAGAATGTCCCCCACAATGACATTCTGTTTGTCTTCCCTAATGGAGAAAACAAAGGCCAAACCTTCACAGTGAGAAATGCTCCCTAGAAGAAGGTTGATCTAAACACAATCGGTGAGGACTTGTAGATAAAAAGGGAGACCGGTGCTGCAAGAAGAAGGAACAATCCAGATCCCAAAGGTAAAGGGAAGATGGGAGAAGACAGCTTCATTGGAAGCAGGAAATGAGGAAGTAGCAAAAAAGACCTCCTACTGGCAGAGGACAAAGAAATGCTACCACCCCCAGGGAAAAGCAAGTGTGGGAGAAGAAGAGACCAGATGGAAGAGCTGCACAAAATGTACAATCAAGGACCCATTCTCAAAGAAGAAGAAATGGTGATGCTAAACCGGTAAGACCTCCTCATGCATGGAAAAATAAATTTGTAAGTCATATGCCATCCTTTACTGGTTACTACTTTACATGTAATGGCTATGGCCATAGGGTAGAGAAATGTAGAAATAGATGTAGAAAAAATAATATAGGATCTCATGGACATCATGCATATGAGAAAAATGTATCCAGGAGTAGATACATGCATGTCCCCTCTCTCGGTTATGCTAGAAAGATTCCATCTATTGTTGTATGTTATAACTACAATGAATTTGGCCATAGAGAGTTTGAGTATAGGAAGAGGAACCTATAGTCACATGGAGGCCGATATAACTATGCTCTACAGAAAGGTGAACTCTGAGAATATGGAAGTCAGAGACCTGCATGGAACCAAAGGAGAATTGTCCCTGCAAGAGCAAGAGGTCCACCGGTTCCATTTGCTAAATACAACAACATGACTAGAAGAAGATGGTCAAACGAGTATGTCAAGAGATTCCCCAAACATGAAGTTGGGATGGATGTTGTGTGCTACTACAAAACTACATCTAGTTGTGATGGAGAATCAGGAAATGGAAGGACTCTTCAGCAGAAGAAGGAAAGACCTTCTCCCAAGCCTGAAAAATGGGAAGATGAATGAGACTAGACATGTATGGAGGAAGAAGACCATGGACCAACACTGTGCATCTAATGCATAGGTGATATCTCCTAAGGCCAAAAGTAGATGCAGGATCTTAGGGGGAGTAATATACTGAATTTATCATTCATCCCCTCAGTGATGAAGGAAACATGGAAGAACATGTTGTTGCCGGTATGAAAGACTGGATCACTACTGCTGTATCAATATATGACAAGATAGCAATTGAAATTAGATACAATGTTGACAAAGGTCAGGAGTCATAGGAAAGTACTCTAGTAGTGATAGTGGACTAGTACAGGAGACCGGTATGTACAAAATGTTGGCGACATGAATGCTAAATAGGTACTTGTAGGTTATGTAAGACAATGAAGTTGGAGATCATTGCAATAGCCTCAATAGAATGGAATGTGGAGTTCATGTCTCAGGTGGTATTGGAAAAGGCCCGAATGACATTTGCTGGCCTAGTGGTTGACCATGTAGACATGCATGTTTATGGGCTAACCATTTAGATTTATGACTTGATGATGACATTGTACAACATTGTGTTCATCCAGGATCATGTCACAGGCTGTGGTGGATGTAATGGAAATGAAAGATCATTAGATGATCACATTTTCACAACTCAACTGGTATGGATAAAATTGGAGCCCTGGTGTTAGACCTCACCAGAGTTCAAGACCTAAGATGTATGGCTCAAGGGGAGTTCAAGTGGCTATGATGCAAAGCCGGGATGCTTGAACCTGGAAGAGTAAGTGCACTGACTGCCCAAAAGTGCAGATGATGAAAAGTTACAATAGGAATACCTAGGAAAATTTCATTGTAAGGGGTATCTACCTGTCAATTGGTTGGTTGTATTCATAGTACAATCACATTTGATTCCTACTTGTCAGTTGGCTGGTTGCATTGGTAGTACAATCACATTTCATTCCTAAAGAAATTTGGGATCAAATAGGAGGTGATGCATGTTGACCGACAGGTGAGTAGTATTCACTGGCACATCCCTCTGAAATTGAGCAGTTTAATAAATGGTATAAAATTTGTGTTCTCAATTGGTGTCAGTTGATGGTTGAGTCCTCCATTTCAAGTGTCGTGACTTGAGAAAATGTAACAAAATGCAACAATTGGTATCAAAGAAGAGAGACATCTGGTAAAGACAAAGTGGGAGAAAGAATTATGTCAGTGCCTGGAAAATACAAGGAGGAATGATACCCTGATAGTGCCATTTGCCATTGTTGTCAAAGGGGGAGAAGGATTCTATAGTATACCGCATACTACATGTGTGAGAATCCATTGGATCATACAAAGGGGGAGAAAGATTATGTAGTATGCCGAATACTACACGAGTTGACATCAATGCCAAAGGGGGATATTGTTGGCATTGTGTTGTCATTTATGTCAGCCAGTATGGAATGACTATCGGTATGAGAGATGTATGTGCAACACTATCAAGGAGGAGTACAGGTTGAGATATCTTTGATATCACCTTGTGTTGGAGAACACTGGTAAGGTAAGGAAGATGACCCCGGGAGTCACCAGTACACAAGTTAGTGCCTGACTTGTGTGGATGAGTTGGGAGTGATCGGTATCGGTAAGGAAAGGATGTCAACTAGTAAGTGATGTGTTGACATGGAAAAGTCAGATCAACCAAGTGAGTGGTTGTCAGCTGGCAAAGCTCATGACTGATGTACAAGCTGGAGGGCCAAGGTACTTGAGCTGTTGTTTGTGATGAAGAGGCAAAATGTTACATAAATCACATCACAACAAAAGGAGAAGAATGAACAGATCATAGATATGCTGTAAAGTTGCAAAACAAAAATTCCCACCAGATGAAGATGCAGTCATCATGAGAAGTAATATCTGACAGTGAATGTGCTCACACCAGATCTCATGTATCTTCTTGAAGATATGCTGCATAAACAGGGAAGCCACTTGAGTACATTGCAGAAAGCTGATGATTAGGTGTCACTCCACCAAAATGCCTCAAGTGCATGAAATCAAGGATATGCACTGGATCGACTGAGAAGGCATGTTGAGATGCCAGTAAAAAAGAAGAAGTGATGGGTTTGTGAACTTGACAAACCAGCTGAGATATGGTCTGAGTTGTTCAAGTAGAAGGAAAAGCTGAGTAGATGCAAACAGAGGAATGTGGCCTGACTGAAGATGGAGTCTTGTGAACTTTGATGACATAGTATCATCAAGAGTGCTTACCGGTATGGAATTCCACCATTAATATGGACAAGGTACTGATGAAGATGTCTTCCCACCTTGTGGGAATGTGCATGCTTTGGATAGACATGTCTGGAAACTAGTTAAGGGGTTCCACCGATAGTTCAACTAAGTGTAGACATGAAGGTTAACGGGTAGAATGTGAGATAATGGTAGGGTTAGTAAACCGATAGAGAAGAGAAACTGGTAGAGTGTTTGGTCAGTGATCCTATTTGGACCGACATAAAGAGTCAAGCTAGTAGTTGTTCGACCTGGATGCCACATGGAGTCAAGGTGGAAGACCTACATTTAGATTAAGAAGGAATATACACCGACGAGGTAGTTCTAGAGTTGGTCGACATTAATGGAAGATCCCACAAATCATGGGACATGTTGTAGAGGTTTGCGACTCGAGGTCTTGAGGATAACTGAGAGACAACTAAGAGTGATTGAGAAGATTGAGGTGGATGAAGGAAACAACAAGATCGATCTTGGTGGTTGACCAAGAAATCATCCGATAAGGGAAAAATTAGATCACCACAGATAAAAGGCGTGATCAAGAAGGTGCGATAATGGTAGAGTTGTATAGTTAGCTGTCTAGGTGATCAGACTGGGCAAGATTTGATTGAATTTGGTTTGCCTTGAGGGTGATGTGGAAACCCTAACTGCCTAAGGATTTGAATTTGGTTTTGGCATGAAAACCAGTCTATAAATATGCAGGCCAAAGCTGTAGTTATGTTGCTACTGAATGAAAGAAGAGGGTGCTACTACAAAGTAACTGAGTGTTACTTTTGCATGTAAGAGAAAATCAGCCAAGTGCTCAACGAGTATCTGAGAAGAGAGTGAGAGTGAGGGACAATCAGGTTGAAGTGTCCAACTGGTAGTAGTGCAGAACCAGTAGTGTCCATACCGACAGAGCAGAAGTGAAGGAAGCTGCAGAGAAGGCAAATAGAAAACCGGCAAAGTGTTGTACCAGTGAAGAGAAAAGAGTAAGGTGAAGATACAACAAAGAAGAAGAAGAGGAGAGGTGTACCTATAGAGTTTACCGGTAGTTAAGCAACATATGAGAGTAGCAAAAGAGTGAGTCAATGTAGAAGAGAAGGTATCTCACCGATAGAGTAAGGTATTTGGAATGGTTGTCAGATTCACTTGTAACAGAATAACTACTTTTGTAATTGATGTTTTCATTGTGATCACTGAGTTGTAGCTTGGTGCAGGGGTTGTATCTCCTTTGGGTTGTATCCCATAAATAAGTTAGGGGTTGGTGCTCTAAATCAGAGGTTGGTGCCCTAAATCAGGGGTTGTAGCTCCTTGGGTTGGTGCCCTAAACATTGTAACAATTTTTCATTGTGAGGCTGGATTGGAGCAGTAGACTCTAGCAACATTTCTCATCGAGGTTTTTCCCATCTTGGGTTTTCCTCATATATGCTGGTGTTATGTGATGTCCCCTTATGTGAATGTATTTGTGTTGGTCTCCCCACTAACCGGTAAGTTTGTTCTAAGTTAGATCTAATAAATGGTATACTCACATAAGTTAGTTAAAGGGAAACATTTTGAGAACCACTGATTCACCCCCCTCTCTGTGGTGCATTGTGTCTAACACTTGTGGTGACATCATTTCCACTTACTATTATATGCTTTTATGGTTACCGGTTACTAAATCACTTTGTTAATAAGGTTAAAATTGATTTCATTGGTTGAACACTGATTCACCCCCCCCTCTCTATGTTCTTGGATTCCAACAATTGGTATCAGAGCTTAGTACCTTGGAGTAAGTCTAACAACTTAAGTAAGATCCTGAATCCAGAATCCATGGAGATGAGTTTGAGAAAAAACTTGAAGTAGCACTTCAAGATTATGATGTTGAAAGGATGAAGAACTTGAAGTTGCAAGATGAGTTGAACTCTGCAAAGGAATTCATTCTTATCCTATAGGAGAGGTTGTCATCTGCTCAAGCTAGAAGAAAGGAACTTTTACAAAATAGGGATGATGAAGAAAAGAATGCCCTTAAAGAACAATGTTAGAAACTGAGTCAGGAGAATACTATCATGAAGAATGAAATCCAAGCCCTAACCATGAGGATGTCCAAGGATATTGAAGAGCAAAAGAAGAATGCAAAAAATCTTGGCAAATCTCTGAAAGACAGATCTAAGGAATGCATTAGGCTGGCACATAAGAATGATATTTTGAGAACTGAGCTGGTCCAAACCCATAATAATGAGCAAGAGTTAGAAAGATTGATAAAAATCCTAAGGGGAGATATGGATACTGCAAATGAATACAAAGACAAGCTTAAGGATAGTTCTGCAAAGCTTGATGAGCTATTGAAGAATTAAAGGCGCAAGGGAGACACTAGAGGTCTTGGATTTGAGCATGGAGAAAGCTCTGGTACTACAAATGAAGTTGAAGCAACCAATCTGAAGGAGAATCCTCATGTCAACTAGAACCAAAAATCACTAGTAAGGCAACCCCATGCACATAAATTCAATGGTAGATCTTTTCTTTGCAATAAATTTGGTCATACGACAAGACATTGTAGAAATAGAGGAATTCATGACAATAATGTAGTTCTCAATCATTGTTCAAACTGTAAGAAATATGGTCATAGGACGTAGAATGAATGTGAAATTCCATGCATGTGGAAAGTTTGGAAATATGACTAATCAATGAAGGTCAAGGAATGATCAATGATACAGTAAAGCAATTCAAAAAAATAATGTCACTTGCTATGCATGCAACAAAATAGGACATATTGCTAAATTCTGTAGAAGCAAGAACAATCCGGTAGAAAATGATGAGAAAAGAAAATAGAAGGTTGATGATATCCAAAAAGAGCCTGAGAGGAAATGGGTTAGGAAATATGAAGATCAACCGACAGAGACAAACAACCCAGTTACTCAACTGACAGAGCAGAATGTTCCTGCAGCGGCAAGAAACTCATTTGGTAACTAAGGCATTACCCTTAGAAGGGGGAAAATTAATGATAGATCTTGAATTACCGCTGGTAATAGTTTGAAAGCTTGTTTCAAATCTTGGAGAAGTCAGTCTGAAGGTTTTCCGGTACTAAGCTTATGGATTTTGAATCTGGTATGATAAGTCGACACGCATTTATGTCAATGTGAAATTAGGGTGTTTGCCGAATAAGAAGAAAATGCTGGTTCATTTTTGATCACACAACATTCAAAGTGAAGCAGAGTGAGTTCAAGGTGATTCAAGGTGATCAAGAGCATTCTCAAGTGAATTTCAGTGCATTTAGAGTGGATTTTCAAGAGCTTTCACCGGTGAAGGTTGTGAGGTATTTTATATGTTTCCGAGCTATCTTTTGTTTGCAAAGGCTTTTGGATCAGATCTCACTCCGGTAGGTTTGGATACCCCTGTTGTTGGTGACATCAAGGATCATCCATGCCCGATTTTCAAGCAATGGCCATAGATTGTGGAGGTCAATGATTCAATCAGCATGTTTTCTATTGGCATTTGTCTGAATCAGTATATGATTGGTTAGTGAATATGATGAAGAGATTAAGATTCATGTTTGATGACTAAGTTTTGTGTTGTCATTGATGGGAACAATGTTTTTGTAGTCATCTAATTCTTGGTAGCCAACCGGTAAGGGTTAACTGGTACAGAAGACAGTTTTACAGAGAACCGATAATTAGGATCTCAACTGATAAACTGAGATAGAGTTTCACTTCCACAACCGGTACAGGAGATTCATGAAGATTTGCATGATGCTGTTTTACAGTGATGTTGGTGACAGGTATTTGGAGCTATGTTCTCAGCTGCATTGGTAGATTCAATTGGATGAGCAAGATTTGATGTATAGAGCAGACAAATTGGTAGAACACTTAACCGGTAGTGATATAATCACTTAGATCGGTAAAACGACACAAGTTTTAATTTGTTATGTCGATGGCCAACATTTGTAAAGCGTGCGATGTAGCTGACTAAATGTAAATGTTATATAAAAAGTGTGATGAGGTATAAAGTCGATATGTGTGAAAAGAGAGATTTTATGAGCAAATATTGTGAATGAGATTGTGTGGTGTTTAGGGAAGTTCTGTAATGAAGTGTTTTTTTTTAAGGATCAAAATTAGATCTTATCAGATATAGAAGGTATTACATGAATATCTTTCACTATTTTTTTCCTAACAGTTTGTAGCAGCAAAATCCCCTAACCAGGTAGGTCCTTACAGGCCTTAATATGTAAATCCCCTAATAGGGTAGCTTTGAATCAGAGTCTCAAATCCTCTTGTGAGGTTGATCTTAACAAGTCATTGCTCCTAATAGGGCTTATTATTCAAATCCCTTAATTGAGTGACTCTTAACCAAGTCTGCTCCTAATAGGGCATAGTTGTAAGACCTTAACTAGTAAAGATTTCTATTCTGTAGATAGTGAATCTTGTGGGTACCAACTCCCACCGTTGTTTTTCCCTTTTGGGTTTTCTGCGTATAATCTCTTGTGTTATGTGGAATTTATTTTATTGGACATTAGCTTATGTGGTGATATTTTTTATATGCTTGATAATTTTTAAGTTGTTAAAGTTGGTGATCAGATTTATATTGTTTTTACTTGCACTGATTCACCCCTGCTCTTAGTGCCTTATAAGTTCATCAATTGGTATTAGAGACAACCTTCTTTGAGGCTTAACCGATTGAGAAGGATTCGTAAGGAAGACATGGGGGATATGAGTTATAGAGAGATGTATCATAAACTTGCTGAAACTAAGGAAGCCCTAGAAACATTGAGAGACATGTATAAAACTTCACTTGCTAAAAGGAAAGAGCTTACTAAACAACTATTGGAAGTCTCTAATAGCAACTCTTCTGATGAAGCAAACATAGATGCATTGGTTGAGGAAGTGGAGAAACTAAATGGTGAGAAAAATAACTTGAGGAGTGAGCTTGAAGCCCTAACTATTCGGATGAGTCAGGAACTTGAAGCAAGTAGGGTAGTTGAAGACAAGATCAGAGAGAAAAATCATGAGATCTTTAAGATAAATTAGGAAAATGACACTCTATATGCACACTAGCATGAGGACAAAGAAGAAAAAGAAGAGATAAAGGCAATATCTGGATATGGTAATGTCTTTTAGAGAGACTCTTATGAAGCAGAATGGAGATTTTACTAAAGAACTTGCAGAAGCAAATGAGAAGCTTACAAAATTCAACAAGAGTTCTACCATGTTGGATGAATAGATCCAATCTCAAAGAATGAAAGGTGATACATTTGGATTAGGATACAATACATTTGAGAAGGAGAACCTTTTGGTACTAAGGTCAACATGCATGAAGGTAAACTTGCTCCTAAGACTCAGAAAATCATTGGTAAGAAATCCTATAAGCCTATTTGTTTCAATTACCATAAGGCAGGACATACTGCTAATGTTTGTAGAAGCAGATCTGATGTTAATACTGGTTATAGACCTAATACTAATCAAAGATATGTGCCTAGAATATTTGAAGGTTATTGTTACACATGCAAGATGTATGGGCATAGATCTATTGAATGCAGGTATGGAGTAAATAATCCCACTCCTCACATGAATCAGAGATTTGTTGGTGATTGGAGAAGGAATTTCAATGACTAGAGAAGTCCTAATTGGCAGAGACCCTATGCTAACTGGTCTAGTCCCTATGAGATGGAGAAAAGAATGAATGTGGTTTGCACAATCTGTAATAACTTTGATCATGTGGCTATGAACTACAAAAGAAGGAATGGAAGAGGCAATGGTGGACCTTTGGAGAGCTTCTGGTATGGCTTGTTATCATTGTCATAAGTTGGGACATATGGTAAAGTTCCACAGAGCTAGAGCAAACAAACCGATGAATCAATTTGTTGACCAGAAAGGGAAGATGAAAGTTGATGTGGAGGAGACCAGAGCTGAAATGAATAGAATCTAGAAAAAGAAGGATGATGAGATAACTGAAGTCAAATCATCTGAAGATCTTATTTCATCACCTAGTGTGGAGAACCCTTCACTGGCAAACTAAGTTGTTTAAAAGCTTAGGGGGAACTTAATGTTAGATCTATTTTAGAACCCCCTAAAGGACCATGAGGTATGATAAATCTACATACTTTGATGTAATATGATGTTAAGAAGTAATTTTGTGATCAAAACAGTAGGTTTGATATGTTATGTGAACTTGTATTGTGTTATAAGATATTTTAGGGTTTTACCGGTAATAGAATTTAATGCAATAGATAATGGGCAATTAAAAGGAACTTTTTGAATTTTATTTGTCACTCTCCATTTGTATGAGCACTTGGAGAATGAATAGAGAACAAAAAACTTGTGTTTGCAACATCTAACCTGTTTGATAGAAATTCAACGTGATCTAGTTTGATTTGTGATCGACAATTGGTTTAGAGAGTTTCATTGGTGTTTGAAACCCTAGTGCAGAAGCGGGAAAAGGTATTTATCAGGAATCTTATCTATTTCTTAAGATTGATTTGTTCAAAATGGATACACCACATGTAGTTTATGTTATCGATAGGCCAAGAACCAAATTCAAAAGACATTCATTTAAATCCGAAGAAATTGATCTCGTCGGAGCCCTATCTAGAGTACCCTACGATGTATTACACGTTGAAGATGTTAGATCATTTTACCATTGCAAAGTGTAAGATTTGGGTATGGTTACTATTTTTTTATCAATATAGAGCACTGTGTGATGAGAGTGTTATTTTGAAGGAACAATATGAGAGAGTTACCGACAAAGGGTTTCATCATGCACTTAATTTCATTGATGACTTTGTTGATGAACATGTTAGATATGTGCTTAGCAGGATACATGATTAGTTTATGTGGCTCAACCAACCACATAAAATTTCTAAGGAAGCCATTCAAGCAGTCACCAGACTTTGTGCCACCGGTTACATCCCCTTACTCAAATCCATTCCAAAGAATGATGTAGAAAAGATAACAGGATCCAAATGGGATGGCAGAGCTATGACAGTGAACAATATCAGTAATCCGATAGTGAAATATGTTTCAATGGTGATTGGTTACAAGATATACTACTCAAGCAGAATGAACAGTGTACCGGTAGCTGCTATTCATTCTGCTTATCGAATGATCATAGAAGACGTTGATTATGATCTATCTGAAGCATTGAGAAGTCAATTGATGCTAAACCTAGAGGTGGTTAAGAAGGACAAAAAATATAGGTTCAAATTTGGTCAACTTATTCTTGGTCTATTCTTTTATTTCAAAATCCTTTTCCTGGTATTGGTGATATTCAATGGATTGGAGGCACACCTGCTTTGATGCAAATGAAGAATAGCATCAGGATGCTTGGCAATGATTTTGATAAAATTGCATGGGGATAATTCAAGGATTTTTCAGAAGAAAATGCATGCAAGAGAAAGGATACAGACAGAGGTAGTTAACCGGTATGTAAACACAATTCACTTTATGGTGGACACATATACTTGCTTAATGGAGGCAATTGAGCCCTGGACTACATGGGTGATGCCCATGGAATATAAAGTAGATAAAGATCTTTTTCTTGCCCAACCGGTAGATACAACAACAAAACATTTTGGCACTTAAAAGGAGAAATCCCTTCAAGTGCACTCAAAACTTAACTAGCCAGTAATTGCAAGGAAGGTTAGAAAGGAAGTTGAAGCCTTTTCTGAGCAAGCAGGATTCACAAAGGAAGCCATTGATGAAGCTAGAGAAAAGAATGGTGCTCAACAGGTTGAAGCATCTAGTACTCCAATCGGCACCTCCATCGGTATGCAAACAAGAGCTGGAAAAGGGAAAGCTGCAGAAAAAGAAAAACCAACAGCTGTTAGGAAAGGGAAACCAATAGAAAAAAATTTAAAGATTCAATTCCAGAAAAGAGGAAAGGTTGTTGATCCTCCAACTGTATGGGTTAAAAATGGTAAAATAAAGAAGCAACAAGCACAGAAACCAGAACCGACAGATGCAGATGATGAATACACTGAATCTGAGAAAGAGAACAAAGTACTAAGGACCAGAAATCTAAGGTTGTTGGAACCTCAACTGTCAAATCTGTGGGGAAACTGGCAAATAAACCTACTTCTCTTGACAAATTGTTAAGAAGTATTAAGGAATATGGTGTTCTTAAGGGATTGAATAAATTGTATGATAATCTTGGTGAGAATGAACAAAGGCTAATAGAAGATGCAATTGTTTTTATGATGAATAAATATAGTAAGGCCATTATTGAATTGCGAGGGCAAATTTCAAATTCATTATACAACAAAATTGATGCAAGGTGGCAGGTTGCAATGAAGCAGGACATAGAATTTGTTGACTATACACTCAAAAATATTCAATCGGAGCCACAAAGGAAGAATTAGATGATATTTTGTTGAAAGAAAAATCTTCCTTTAGATCTAAGAAAAGATTGACAAGGATGTTAATCAGTGAGACCCAATTAGTCCAACAAGAGACTAAAATTTTGCTAAAGAAATATTTGGGTCTAATTCCTATTGGAGAGGAATATGATAAGGATGATGAACCTGTAAAGCTTAAGGGTGAATATTTTCCGGAAGTTATTAAACCTACTAATTTTAATCTTGATGACATTGTGTTAGATGATCAACCGGTGAACACACAAACTTAACAGGTATTTATTTCTGATGATGATAATGGTGATAATGTTGATAATACTGCTGACAATATAGATGTGTATGATGTAGATGTTCAGATGTCTGAACAACATGAGAAGAATCAGGAACAAGAAGGAAAGAAAGATGATGAAGAAAAGAAGGATGAGGAGCCACTCTTAGATAATTAGACTGTAGATATTCAAACGCCACCGGTAACAGACATTAATGGAGATAAGAAAGAAGAGAAGACTGAAGAAACTGAAAAGGAAAAGGAAGAAGAGAAAACTGAAGACAAAGAGGGAACAAAGGAGAATAAGATAGAAAAGATTGAACCTATAGTGACACCTTTGTCACTTGATTCTAAAAAGAAATTTGTTGATGAAGAAGATGTTGATGATGCATTAAGAATCCAAGGACCCCTTGACATGGATAAACTAAGTTCTACTGATGTGATGGAGATTTGAACTGCCATGCAATTTTGAGCTAAAAGGAAGAGGATGAAAAAACAACAGAAGGAGGTAGAGACCATAAGGAATGCAATAGATATTTTGTCTAGTCTCCTACCGGAGACTGATACAGGAAATTTTGCCACACCTATTGACAAGCTTGGACAACTTGTTTATGATTTCAGAGAGCAAATGAAGTCATTAGAGGATGCAACTTATTTCAATGTGGAGATAAACTACAAGAAGTAAAGAACATAACATTTAATGTCTGAAATTGATAAAGGTAAAGTGGCTCGTATTGCTAATAAGGATTATTTGAAGGAAGCACTGGTAACCGGAGGTAAAATCCTCTCTATTGTTTCAACATTTTCCTTATTTTGTATTGATTTGAAGAAGAAAAGGGAAGAAGTTGAGCATGAACTTGAGGCTCTAAGTGAGTCATTTAAACCCCTTAATGACTTTGCTATTTATTTTGGAAGATCAATTGTAGAACTTCAGCACAAGTTGAAAGTATATGAGTAAGAACATATGAAGAGAGTCAGATCCCTGCAGGAACTTCAAACACAACTTATACCGAAGGTCAAAGTATTACAAAGAGCACCCAAGGAATATGAAGCCATTCTTGATACACCTAAAATGAGCATTGTTGATGATATGGAGGAACTAGTTGGACAATTCAAGACTCATGTGGAGATCGCATGCATAATTTTAGAGACATGGCATAATGACTTTAAAAATTGGAAGTCTCATTTTAGTGATGTTTTTTCTAGAATTCCTGTGTAAAGACTTTATGACTCTTATATCTATACATATGCTTTGATCCAAATTTTGATATCACATGTATTTATTTTTCATTTGGTATTGTTGTCAAAGGGGGAGTAAGAGTTGAGCCAAAATTTTGTATGTAATATTATGATTATTGTATTTTGTTATAGCATGCAATTGCTAAGGGGGAGTATATGTCATGTAGTCAATTTTTATTTTGCACACTTAGTTGACAAGATTTTTCCTAAGTGTTGCCATCAATTCCAAAGGGGGAGATTGTTGGCATTTGTCTGAACCAGTATAAATTGTTGTTTTTTATGCAACCGGTATATGATTAGTTAGTGAATGTGATGAAGAGATTGAGATTCATGTTTGATGACTAGGTTTTGTGTTGTCATTGATGGAAACAATGTTTTTGTAGTCATCTAAGTCTTGGTAGCTAACCGGTAAGGGTTAATCGGTACTATAGATAGTTTTACAAAAAATCAGTAATTAGGATCTCAACCAGTAAACTGAGACAGAGTTACACTCTAACAACCGATACAAGCGATTCATGAAGAGATGGATTGTGCAGTTTTACAATGATGTTGGTGATAGGTATTGGAGCTATGTTCTCAACCGCATTCGCAGATTCAACTGGATGAACGAGATTTAATGTACAAAGCAGATAAATTGGTTGAACACTTAACTGGTAGTAATATAGTCACTTAGATCGATAAAACGACACAAGTTTTAATTTGTTATGTCGATAGCCAACATATGTAAAGTGTGTAATGTAAGTTTGTCTAGATTCATTGAACCTAGGAAATTGTTCCAAGGTTGTAGACGACTAAATGTAAATGTTTTATAAAAAGGTGTGATGAGGTATAAAGTCGGTTGGTGTGAAAAGAGAGATTTTATGAGCGAATATTATGAATGAGATTGTGCGGTGTTTAGGGAAGATTTGTAATGAGGCATTGTTGAATTTTAAAGGATTGAAAGTGGATCTTATCAGACACATAAGGTGTTACATCAAGATCTTTTCCCTGTTGTTTTCCTAACAATTTGTAGCAGCAAAATCCCCTAACTGGGTAGGTCCTTACATGCCTTAATCTATAAATCCCCTAACAGGGTAGCTCTGAATCAGAGTCTCAAATCCTCTTGTGAGGTTGATCCCAATAGGTTATTTCTCCTAATAGGGCTTATCATTCAAATCCCTTAACCGGGCAACTCTTAAATGAGTCTGCTCTTAACAGGGCATAGTTGTAAGACCTTAACTAGTTAAGATTTCTATTCTGCAGATAGTGAATCTTGTGGGTACCAACTCCCACCGTGATTTTTCCCTTTTGGGTTTTCCACGTATAATCTCTTGTGTTATGTGGAATTTGTTTTATTGGGAATTAGCTTATATGGTGATATTTCTTATATGCTTGATAAGTTTTAAGCTACTAAAGTTAGTGATCAGATTTATATTATTTTTACTCGCACTGATTCACCCCCTCCTCTTAGTGCCTTATAAGTTCATCATTTTCTAGGGTTCCAGATGGAGTTCTGTATATTGAATATGTTAATGCATACATCCACTACACTCTGGAGGATTTAGGTTCTATTGAGATCAAAACACTGTACATGACAAATCTATTGTATAGGAAGGGATCGATGAAACCGAAATTCTAAATTCTAAAGGATTAGGCTTTCACAGACATTTTGGAGATGCCAGAAATTGAAGATGAAATGATCCAGTATGTGTTGAGCCATATCCACAAGGAATTCATGTGGCTAGACTAACCTTAAAAAATCACTAAGGAGGCTATTCGTGTAATCACCGGTTTTCCCCAAACTGGTCAGACTCTCGGAAAGAAGAAAATACCTAATAATGAGGTGGAGTAGTTAAATAGTGCAACTTTTGACAACCGGTCAATGAGGATAAGCACTATCAGAGACAAAGTTGTTCAATTTGCAAGCATGATCATCGGTTACAAGGTAACCCAATTAAAATGATTGAACTTTATTTCTAGTTCATGCATTTACTGTGCTCATTGTTGGCATTCTACACTCTTATGAGAATAAGTTGATATTGTCATTGATGGAAACCAACTGGCAACCAACTGGCAATCATCTGTCAACCCATCGACAGTTACCAGCACTGGCAATAGACTTCTACATCCACCGGTAGGAACTTCACCGGCAGCGGCAATAATGCATACCGACACTCAAGCTGACATGGAATAAACTTTTCTTTATTGTTTTATAATGTAATTATCTCTTGTAAAAGTCAACATGACATATTGTAAAAGACTCATTTATGTATGAGATCTTATAGCTCATTTTGATATATGGGATATGAGAGAGAGAGAGAGAGAGAGAGAGAGGATAGATGATATTTTGTATAAGGTGATATAATTGACAGCGAAGGTTTTGGTTATAGACTGAGCTTAAAATGGTACCGAACCTGGCATAGTTGATGCTGATCTGAAATAGTACATTGTATTGGATTTTGATAATCCATTTTGTAAGTCAGTGAGACTTCTATTTTGTAGTTGAGCAGTGAGCTCTAGGCTGCTAGCGTTCCTGCATGTGTAGGCCCCTCATTGTAAGTAATATTTATTCATTGGCCAGTTAGTGAATATTGTGGGTCACAAATCCCACCGAGGTTTTTCCCACATAGGGTTTCCTCTTAAATATCTTGTGTGATGGTGTGTTCTTTATGCTGTCCGTGTTATTCTTATTTGTTGTATTAATTCTTATTTACCAGTACACTGTTTTAGGATACAAAGTTCTTAATAAGTTTAAATATTCTGCTAACCGGTTAGACACTGATTCACCCCCCCCTCTCAGTGTCTTTGGGACTGTCATTGATTCTAACAATTGGTATCAGATCTTGGTCATCTATTTTCAAAAGCCTAACACCTTGAGGAAGATTCTGACACCGGTACAAATGGAGAACTTAAGGAAACAATTGGAAGGAACTCTTGTAGGTTATGATGTAGAGAAATTGAAGAATATCAAACTTGAAGATGATCTAAGGACTGCACAGGAATTCATTAAAGGACTTCAGGATAACTTTGCTATAGCACAAAATAAAATAAAAGAACTTCATGAGAAGATGCAGAAAGATAATGATGAAAAGGAAACTCTTAGAGAACTTGCAAATAAGTTGAGACAAGAAAACAATAATATGAAGAATGAAATGCAAGATATGACTATGAGGCTATGAAAAGATATTGAAGACAGGAAGAAGAATGAAGAAGACTTGACTAGGAGACTCAATGTTGCTAGAAATGAAAATATAAGACTTAGTCATGAAAATGATATGTTGAAGACAAATCTGATTCACATACAACATGATAAAACTGAGCTTATGAGACAAATGGGAATTTTGGAAAATGAGCTGGCTACTACAAATAAACACAAAGAAAAATTCAAGAAAATTTCAGAGGAGCTTGATGACATGCTGAAAAACTCAGAAACCTAATGGAGATACTAATGGACTTGGATTTGAAGTTGGAGAAAGTTCCGATACTACAAACAATCTAGATCAGAACAAATTGGTAAGACAACCTAATGCTTATAAGTTTAATGGAAAATGTTTCAACTACAACAAATATGGTCATAGAGCAAATCAATGTAGATTTAGAAATAATCAGATATTAATGCACCCACCGGTCAATGTTCCAAATGCAGCAAAGTTGGTCATAATTCAGAAAATTGCAGAATGAATGTGAAATGCTATGTTTGTGGAAGATATGGACATGTATCTAATCAATGCAGAACACAAACTGATGTAGGATATGGAAAGGCTATTCAGAGGAATAATGTGACTTGTTATGCTTGTAGCAAAATTAGACATATTGCTAAATTTTATAGAAGCAAGACTTCACCAGCAAACAATAAAGGATCCAGTTTGAAAAAGGTAGATGAGGCAAAGAAAGAATTTTCAAAACAATGGATTAGGAAGAGAGATTAGAAAGTTGATGAAACTATCTCTATACTGGTAGAACAGAGTAATCCTCCATCGATAGGAGATTCTTCATCCAACTGAAAAGTAACCCTTTGAGGGTATTGTAGCAAGTTTGAAAATCATGCAGATTACCCTCGGTCGATGGTGAGAAGATAGATTTATTCCTTACCGGCAGATGTGTTAAGTTTTCACTTAACCGATGAGCATTTAATGTGGTTGGTGGAAGAAATGTCATTATAATTCACCTGTTTTCCCTCAGTTTTGACTCACCAAACATTCAAATCAGTAGAGAGCATGAAAACTGAGCGAAGACATTCAAGGAAAAGGTGCAAAGTGATTTCTTCAGGCATTCAGAATATTTTCAAGCAGTAAAAGGTATTTTTCAATGGCTTCTTCTTCTTTTCTTGAGTTTATTCTGAACCCTACCATTGTGGAAAATGTGAAATGCCCTAGGCCCATGTTTAAGATAACTCCTGAAATTGCTAAGCAAGATGACTCTGTAGGGGCATTTTCAAAAATTCCTAAAGGTGTAGCATTCACAGAAGACCCTAGGATTTATATACATTGCAATATAGAAGAAGTAGGTTCTGAAGAATTGATGAAAATGTTTACTAAGGTAATTTGTGATGAACATGGTGCTGTTAAACCTGAACACAAAATTGTGGAAACTCTAGTTTTTGTGGAAATACTGAATATCCCTCAATTTCCAGAGGAAGTAGTAAGGATTGTACTGAGTAGAGCACATGGATAATTCATATGATTGGATTCTGTCTACAAAATAACTTTACAAGCAATTAGGGTAGTAACTGGTTTACCCTCAATCCACAATAGACCTGATAAAACAAAGAAGATTCCCAACAACAAAGTGATGAGCCTAACCAGAGAAACATTTGACAATAGATCACTGAGAGTAAATGATATTAAGCACATCAATGTGAGATTTGTAAGTATGGTGCTAGGATACAAGACCACACATGCTAATAGGCTAAATTCAATTTCTAGTCTCTGTATACACAGTGCTTATGAGATGGTAAACAATAATGAAATGATAGATGTATGTGAATGGCTAAAAGATGAACTTATTGACAATTTGAAAAATATTAAAGGAGATAAGAAAGGGACATTCCATTTTGGAAATCTTTTGGTATGCTTGATGCTGTATTTCACTAAAGAGATCCCTGGTACAGGACCTAAAGACTTTGGTTATGATATACCGATAGGAAAACAACTACAGGAAGCTTTTACTGACATGAGAACTAGTAGGGACAATAACATAATAGGTTACTTCAAAACTTTCCAAGCTAAGATGAGAACTAGAGAAAGGCTACCACATAGTGTAGTAGACAAATATGACAAATAAATCTATTTTGTTATCAAAAGAGATGAGACATGGATGGAGGCAATACTCCCTAGGACTATCTAGGTGACCAAAATGGGATATGAAATAGATCTTACCATTTTGGAGACTTATGCCAAAGCTTTACTGGATGCACCAAGAGAACCATCAGAAAAGGTCTTTGGTAGTGTTGAGACTATTGAAAGTCATGTAAATCTATTGAAGGAAAGAAAGAAGAGAGAAAAATATATTAGAGATGCTTCTAAGAAAGCTAAGGAAATCAAGGAAAATATAATGAACATTAGTGGCATATCGGCTAGTGAGCTTGAAGGACTTCAACTAGAGGCACATATTTCACCGGTTGACACATCTTTTGGAACCGACAATGAGAAACCAACAGAGTTTAAAAGAGTTGAAAGGAGGAAGAGAAAACCTTCACTGGTAGCCTCTCCTTCACCTAAGAGAGCAAGGACTCCGAGAAAGAAACAAAAGGCAGTAAGGGGAACACCCAAGAAACTCACACCAAAGAAGAAACAACAACTTGTTACCCCTTCTTTGAATGATTTGTTGAATGAGATAATTGATGATGAAAATTTGGCTAATGTGCACAAACTGTATAACACATTTAATGATTCTAATAGGGAAAGCATTGAGAACAATATTATTCTACACTTAGACATATATAAAAAGGTTTTAATTGAAGCTGTGGATGACTTACCAAATGAACTCTATAGAATATTGGAAGCAAAAAGGATAGTAGTGATGTAATTAGACAAGAAGCTGAAAATTGAAAAACTTCTAGTTGTACATCCTGTTAAATCAAAAGAGGAAATTGATGAATTGATTTTTGAGGCTAACCAATCGGTTTTTGCTAGTGGGCACTGACAAGTAAGTTTAATGGCAAGAAGAGTAAAAGAGATTGCAGATGAGACTGCAGATAATTGGGATATATTTTTTGTGGAAAAGGAAAAATAAGAGGAAATGAACCGACCGAAAAAGACATTTAAAGTGTATAAGAAGAACAAGGACAAGGCCAAAGGAAAAATTGGTGGTGTTCCAAACATCAAGAAAACTGACAATCTACCACCACCTTTGGATACTACACCGATACACACAAATGATCCACCGGTTATTGACACTTAAGGTATTACACATGATGACACAAATCTTGAATCTGAGATACTCTTTACCATGAATGTGGATACTCAGTAAGTAAATATTGTTATGGATAAGGATAATTTAGAGGTTAAGGAAGACAATGTTGATAGTGGAAACATGGCAGAGAAATCGGTAGAAACTGTTGAAGTTGAGATCCCAACCCAAACAGAGCAACCTTTAGAAACTGAGAAACCTACTGAAGGTAAAGATGCTGGCATAGGGCCATCGGAGATAGAGATACCGATAGTTAAACAATCTAAGGTAGAGGTACACACAAAGAAACCGACAATCAGTGAGACATTAGAACAGTCTGAGAAACCTTTGAAGGTTGAGATGCAAACCTAGACTGATCCACCAGAGGTAAATGCAAGTAAAATGGTTACAACTGATGGAAGCACAAAGGTAGTTAAGGTAATTGGTCAGACATCTGGCACATCAATAAGTGAATTCAGACCTACCAATGTTACAAAGGTACTTTTGGATTCAATCAAAAAAGAAAATGGATTGCAATGCATTGGCCTACAAGGCAATTGATAACACTATTCCTATTCTTAAATTGATTGCACCAAATTGTAACATAGATCATATTAAGGATTCTTTAGGTAAATTGGACACATTGTCCAAATTTATTGCTGACAATGTAATAACCATTGATAAAGGGAATGAGGACACAATAAAGGAGAGAGTTGAAAAAGAGAAGGACAAATTATTTGAAGACACCATAAAGAAGTGTACAAAACACTTGAATACATTACTATCGACACTTAACTCTACAATTTTGGAGTACAAAGAGCTATACAGGGAAACATGAGAACCTCACCTTTTGACAGAGGACATAGATAAGGAGATCAGTAGAACACAGAAAGAAATCGATGACATAGATGATAAAATAATTGGTTCATCCGATCACATATCAGTTTTTGAGTAGGAAATGGTAGTTTTTGAGGAGAAACTAGAGAAACTTGAGAGAGAGAGAAGGCAAGGATAAGATCTAATGCTTGGGAACTTAAAAATAAACTTGGTCCTAAGTTGGACAATCTTATTTCTCAGAGAATCTTATTTCTCAGAGAATAGAAATATCTAAGGCATTACTGCAAGGAGAGCGATCACCAAAAGAACACATGCACTGTCTCACCGACATGATCCAACAGACTGAGGCAACCTTGAATGACAACAAAAGGTTTATGCAGAGTCTAAATCTAGTTTTGGCAGATATCTTTCAGATTGTAACCAACCGGTTATAGACTTTGAGGTGAATTTTTTGCACTCGTTAGACTATTTTTGACAACCTTTGTCATTGATGTCAAAGGGGAAGTAGTGGAGAGAAAAATGCTTATTTAGAGGAGATCATTTGCTTAGGGGGAGCACATCTTTTTGGAAACTTTTTGGACTTCATTTTTTGGAACAATTTTTGGATTTTTCTCATGAGTGTTGCCATCAATGCCAAAGGGGGAGATTGTTGACATTCTACACTCTTATGAGATTAAGTTGATGTTGTCATTGATGACAACCAATTGGCAATCAACTAGCAATCATTTGTCAACCCACTAGTAGTTACTGACACCGACAATAGACTTCTACATCCACCGACAGGCACTTCATCGACAGTGACAACAGTGCATACCGACACTCAAGCTGACATGGAATAAACTTTTGTTTATTGCTTTATAATGTAATTATCTCTTGTAAAAGCCAACATGGCATATTGTAAAAGACTCATATATGTATGAGATCTTATAGGTCATTTTGATATATGGGATATGAGAGAGAGAGGATAGATGATATTTTGTATAAGGTGATATAATTGACAATGAAGGTTTTGGTTATAGACTGAGCTTATACTAGTACTGAAGCTGGCATAGTTGATGCTGATTTGAAGCAGTACATTATATTGGATTTTGATAATCCATTTTGTAAGTCAGTGAGACTTCTATTTTTTAGTTGAGCAGTGAGCTCTAGGCTGCTAGCTTTCCTGCATGTGTAGGCCCCTCATTGTAAGTAATATTTATTCATTGGCTAGTGAGTGAGTATTGTGGGTCATCCCATCGAGGTTTTTCTCACACCGGGTTTCCTTGTTAAATATCTTGTGTGATGGTGTGTTCTCTATGCTGTCTCTATTATTCTTATTTGTTGTATTAATTCTTATTTACCGGTACACTGTTTTGGGTTACAAAGTTCTTAATAAGTTTAAATATTCTACTAATCGGTTAGACACCGAGTCACCCCCACCTCTTAGTGTCTTTGGGACTGTCATTGATTCTAACACTCATAAGATGGTCAAAGAAAATGATAGGTATGTGATGAATACAAGATGCCACTGAGAGGGGGGGTGAATCAGTGGTTTCCAAACTTAACCCTTTTCTACCCTATGTGTTTACACTGGTTAATTGAGCTAACACAAAACAAACATACCAGTTAGATGGGAGGATGATACAAATACAACCACACATAAAAGGGACATCTCATAACACTAGATGTACAAGGAAAACCAAAGATGGGAAAAACCTCGGTGAGAAGATTTGTTGGATTCTACTGCTCCAATGTAGCCTCACAATGAAACATTCAGTTACAACATTTAGGGCACCAACCCAAGGAGTACCACACGTGCTCTAGGAAACCAATCCAAGCAGCACCAACCCCTGCACCAAGCTCCAACTCAGTGATCTACAATATGTTATCACTGATTAAAAATGGGCTTTTCTTTTCCCATGATTAGCTATGGTTTGTTGAATTTTTGAATAGGGTGTGTCGTCACATAAATCTGTCCACTTAATTAAATGAATACTTAGTATTTATTTGATTATTTAACCATCAATTAATAATTAATTAAATTAATATTTAATTAATTCATCTTAACCCTCTTCTCCTATTAATTAAATAAATTATTCAATTTATTTGATTTAATTCACTTAACCAAATTCAAACCATTAATTAAATAAATAAATCATATTTATTTAATTAAATATTCTCTCACATTTAAATAAATTAATATTTATTTAAATCACCCAAAATCCCACCTCTAACATTTAAATAAATTAACATTTATTTAAATCACCTTTATCCTCTACCCACTTTCATTTTCCTACAAATGCAAGTTGCACAATTATTTTAAATAAATAATTTATTTAAATCACCTTTATCCTCCACCCACTTGTATTTTCCTACAAAAGCAAGTTGCACAACTATTTTAAATAAATTATTTATTTAAAATCCTATTTATCCTCACCCACTTGAAACCTTTAATGGTTTCCCTTAAAGTCTTCAAACTTGATGGCTTTAAAGTCTTCAAACTTGATGGCTTCCTTCTATAGTCTTCTTAAGTCTTTAATGGTTTCCCTTAAAGTCTTCAAACTTGATGGCTTTAAAGTCTTCAAACTTAATGGCTTCCCTTAAAGTTTTCTTAAGACTTTAATGGTTTTCCTTAAAGTCTTCAAGCCTTTAATGGTTTCCCTCAAAGTCTTCAAGCATTTTAATGCTTTATCTTCCTTTTACTCATTTAAATAAATTAATATTTATTTGAATATTTATCCAAATAGAAATTACACCATTTAATTGAAATAAATGATTTTATTTTAATTGAAAATACCAAAATTCCTCCCACTTGCATTTTCCTACAAAATCCACTTGCATGCCTAAACCCCTTCTAGATTCTTCTAAACCTTTCCTAATTAACCTAATCCATCCCCTAAATATTGTCATATTCCTAAGCAAATTGGAGTCACTTCTCAAAGACTCCAAAGTATTTGAAAAGCAATTAATGATTTGTGTGTTCAACAAATTAACCTCTAAAGTCTTCCAAACCACTTATGGCTCTTACATGACCATTAATGGTTAATTCCACTTGCACCCATGGTTAAGGACTTTGACCCCTAACTTAACTCTCATGTAACCCATGTGTCTCTTCAAAGCATTTATTTCTTTGACTAGGGTAACCATCATGTCCCCTCAAGCATTTAATGCTCCTTATCTCTCCTCTCAAGCCTCCTCATGGTGACACTTGTCAACATGGGATTGGGTTGAAATTCTCACATGGATTGAATATCTTTCAATCCTAACCCTTGTTAAGATTACTCAATCTTAACCCTTCATTTCCCCATTTCTTCTATAAATAGAACCCTTCTCCTCAAGCAAAAAGAGAAGCATTAGAGTATTGTTGTTATACTGGCATTAGCATAGAGCTTTCTCATAGCATCACTATCTACACTTGCATAGCATTTTCTTATCATATTCAACTATCTTGAATCTCCATATGGCATCCATGGCTAGTGCTAAAAGCTGAGAGCTACACTCATTTGGGACTTGGAGAGGAGAGGAACAAGGGAGGAGCAACTATGAGCATCTTGATTAGCTATTTTATTCTATATTTATATGCTTTCTATTTCATGCTTAATATCTCTCTTGATATGCCTGTTTAGGATAATCTTTTGTTGCTAACACTAACGTTTGTTTCTTGTGCTCTTGTGTGTGTTGCCATCAAACAAATTTTCTAATCCTTTTTGCAGAGCATCGGGGTGCAGTTTCAAATGCTTCAGCTTTGTTTTTGACTTCAAGGATTTAAGGGTTTTTGATTTTAGATCCTCTTGTGTCTATTTTAAACCCTCTGGTTTCTAATCTTTCATTACTTTATTCACTTAAGTAATGGGTCATGGGGTCATAGGAAGTGTTCCCCCTTGTTGTTTGCCTAGGCGGTTATGTTAATTAATCAAAAAATTTATGCCTTATATGTTTTTCTCCTAAAGTTGTCGGGCCCAGTAACTGGTGTGCATCTCGCGGGTGGATCCACGGCTCGTGTTATTTCACTAGGTGAAGTTGCGCGTAATTTAAAACTAGCAAACTTGTGAAAATGACATGGCATGCCACATAGATGGTCCAGCTGGTTGATGATAGCGAGTAAAATGGCGGCACGGGGCACAAGTCACAATAGTCAGCGGGTTAGGATTAAAGGCTAAAAGGCAGGCCCCAGAGGTGAGTCAGGTCGCAGTTAGGAGATGACCTGGCGGGTATAGCTGTCAATAACTTACTGGAGCCCTGTGGTTTTCTTTCAGCGTATAAAAAAGTGACAAGTCAGCTCTGGCGGTGACTGGATGCCAGGTGTTCACAGTGAGTTAGCAGGCCCACCCCTCCCGAAAGCCTTTTCAGATGGTTAAATGCTGATTAGTTTAAAAGATGATCCGATGGCCCGTGCTATTTTGCAAGGGTAAGATGCTCGATCTTTATACCCCGCGAAATAGCGAGAGTGCATGAGAGCCGTCCACGTGTCATGATGGTGGCCCTGGAGGATACAACTGTTAAGAGTTTTTTGGGGCCCCATGTTTTTCTCTTGGTAAATGAAAAAGTGACAAGTCAGCTCCGACGGTGACTAGATGCCAGGTGTTCACAGTGAGTCAGCGGGCCCACCCCTCCTGAAATCCTTTTCAGATGGTTAAATGTTGATCAGTTTAAAAGATGATCCGACGGCCCACGCTATTTCAAAAAGGGTAAGATGCTCGATCTTTATACCCCGCAAAAGAGCGAGAGTGCATGAGAGCCATCCACATGTTATGATGACACGTGGTCTAAGAAGAAAGTGTGGGCCCGCCAAGGTGGAACCTGCGGTATAAAGGAAAGACACGCGACCAGCGTTAAGTCGAATGCGAAGGAAATTTCAAGGCCAATGGTTGGGCGCCACGTGGTATCATATAGCCAATAGAGAAGCAGGACCCGGCTTGGAGCCAAAGTTGTTAGTTAAATCTAACGCTCGATCAAGTTTCTTTTGATCGGACGGTCCACACTATTTCGCAGGACTAAGCTGCCTGATAGTTATGCTTCGCGAAGTTGCGAAAGAGCAAAATGAAACACTTGCAGGAACGTTGTGACCCATTGGAGCGAAAAATATGAATTCTTGTATGAATTCAATTTTGAAGGGACGACCGAAGCATGCAGAATCAATGTTGTAGTTAAGGCCCTGAGTACAATATTTGATTTCCTATCAACCGGGTGAAGATATCTTTTAAAGGATTTTGTAGAAGAGCAGATGCAGAGTTATTCTCTTCAGGTACAGAGCAAGTCGTTTCAGTTGTAGAGCAAATTCCTTCAAGCGAAGAACAGGTTCTCTCATATTCTTCTGTAGCAATTCCTGTGTAGTGTTTTAGATAAGATAATTGATTCATCACAAAATTGCTTAGGAGTGGTATTCATTTCTTACGTTTTCAAAAATGGCTCCTAAAAGAGAGTTTTCTGGCAAAGTTAACTATTCAGAAAGGAGTGTTTGTGATGATTTTTTAGAACAATTGACGTTGTCAAATAATCAGACATCAAAGGCAAAAGAATTAGTGTCCAAGGCTCCTCGTTTAAAGATAGGAGAAGGATTATATGACAAGGGTAACTGGTTGAGAGACCCACAGGTTTGACTATTTGGGTTGGGGTTGTTTAAAGTTGGATTCGGAATGAGAAATTCTCCTACCCCGCAAAACAGTATCTGGGAATTAGATGTTGGGAAATTAGTTGTCCTAGGGGTATTTATGGACACAGATTTGCTGACCCAAATTGCGCTCAACTATGATCCAGTCACAAGAAGCATTCGGGATGTAAATGGGAAAACCCTTGTTGAGATTAATGCTGAAGAGTTCAGGACAACTTTTGGGCTTAATGAGTTCACCAATTTTCTAGAACCTATAAATTTCACATCATTAGCCCAAATTTATGGTGCACAAAGGAGTCATCTCAGGAATGGGCCTCTCAAGGAGTTTTTTGTGAAAATAGGAGCGTTAACAGTTGTTAGACCCAACACACAAGAGCCCTTTTCATTAAGTATGTTCACCTTGAGGGCCAAAGGAATGTATTGGGCACTTTGCTAAGTTTTGGGAGAAGATGTTGAAGAAAATATGCCGAATCATTACTTGTTAATGATTGCTCAGATTTTGAATCCTTCTCTTGCAATTACATTTGATTATGCCTCTTTTATTGCTGATTCTATCCATGGAGGGTTAATAGGAATCAAGAATGGAAGGGTGGATAGGCCTTTCAGATGGTACTCACTCCTGATGCATCTTTTTCTGTTCAAAGGTGGTGATTACTTTGCTAGTGGACTGGACCTTGTTAAGGAGAAGGAAGGAGAAAAGATGTCAGTACAATTATGGAGTACTGTGTTGTCATGGGATAGAGAGGATGCCAGTTTTTTGAAGTTTGATAAATATTTTGCATCCAAGTTAAGGACTCTCCTCTGCTCTGAGAACCCAAGAATCCCCAAAGTTCTTCTGGAATTCATAAGACCAAAAGAATTCACAGAGAACATAAAAATTGTTCATAACTGGGGTGACATTTACTTGTATCCAGTCTCCACAGTTTTTAGAGTGTTTGGTTTCAGAGGCACCCCATTTTTGCTACCTTACCAGGTCCCTCTCAAAGTAGGAATCGCAGAGATCCTTAGACAAATTGGTGGCTTACAAGAGGCAGAGTTGACAGGCAGGGGTAAAGGGACTATTTTCCTTGCAGCTACCATAGCTCACCAATTTGTAATAACAAAAGGAGGCTGGAATTTCTTTGAGGATTTCCTCAAGCCTTATCATTTGTCCACTGCAGTGTCCAGGTGTGCTGATCCAGAAGAATTCTTCAACGGTATGTTTAGGAAGAAGGTAGCATGCAGAGGTAGGCCTCATCAATTCCAATTTCCTGAAGACCTCATCAGAAATGAGTTTGATCTAGATGAGCGGGAGCTAAGGAAAGAGAAGTGGGTGGCTTATAAGAAAGCCTTGGATTTTGTGCATCAGTTTGATGCCAGCTATGACCCATTGTCTAGCTTTTTCCCACTAGAAGAGAAAATAAAGTTTTTGATTGTTTGCTTTGAAGATGTGATGCAGACATTAAAGGAGAAGAGGGAAGCTATAATCAAGAGCAACCCTGAGAAGGCAAGAATGATCCTAAGTAGGTTAGCTTCCAGCAAGGCAATCCCTCCTGGTGATTACACACTACATAAGAAATCCAGTTATAGTGTGCTGATGCCTACAATAGGGGAGCCCTCTACCTCCAAAGGAAAGAGGAAGATACAAGATGTCATTGACATCCAAGAAAGCCCAAAGAAGAAAAGGGTGGGGAAAGAAGTGCAATCAGATACACCTTTGTATTCCCCATCCCAATCCCCTATCCATATAGGAAATGAGCAAGCAGCAGCTAAGTAACTCCTATAGTTAGGTAGTCTAGGGGAAATTGCATACACTTTTGATGAAGTGGAGGACGGAATGCCAGAAGAACCCATTGCTACTGAAATGGATATCACTACCACTGAACTCAAAGGCCAGGAGTGGGATCCTGAGATAAAACAGGCAAGTAGTGCCTTTTTAGCTGATAACAATTTTGTCACATCAGAAGCATTTATGCAGTTTATATGGAAACAACACATAGATAAATATAATGCTAGATGTGAAATGAGAAAGGCTAAGCAGCCCAATAAACATCCAACCCTGGTGGAAGAGGAAATAAAGCAAGAGATGATGGAAGAATTCAAAACCATCACCCCTGAGCAGGGAAGAGATATGGTAGCACAAGCTGGAGTGCTTATCTTACCCGAATGGGATATAGTAGATGCCCTGGTATTAGATGCAGTGAGAAAAGAGACTAAACCTATGGAGGGGATTACTTTCAATAAGGACAATGTTGCACTTGTCATGTGGTCTCTCAAGAGAAATGAGAGTAAGAAAAGTAAAGACACCCCAGGGTGAAGTTACCTTGGTGGGATGATGGTGAAGAGAGTGCAGAGTACAGGGGTAGTGGAGGCTGCTAGCACTGTGTTAGAGACTGCAAAATTTAGTGTTGCAGTAGCAGAGAAGGAAGCCAAAGAGAAAGAGGCCCTCCAAGTTAAGTTGGAAACAGTTTTGAAGGCCTATAACAATTCCAAGGAGGAGGTAAGAGGTAAGGATAGCATCATTGCCAAGCTGCAGAGCCAGTTGACTGGACAATACCATCAAGGTGAGTCTTCAACACTAATGATTTCCTCTTCTCCTGCAAGACGACCTACTAGCCCTATCATTGAGTTTCCACCATCTCCAGCACCCTCCAGCTCTCAAATGGTTGAAATTACTCCTCAAGAATTGGAAAACTTGAAACAGGCTCAGGCCTTATATGCAAAGAAGTATGAGGAGAGAGTAAGAGCTACAATTTCTAGTTTTGCAGATACAATAAATGCCTCATTGCTCTACAACAATGTAGGTAAAATTATGGATGTATGGAATGAGCTTAGGAGAGACAAGGCCATTTTGACACCTATTTTTGATAAATGGAGGCCTAGGGAGCAAGATTTAGAGTTTATGTGTGTATCCCGCGATGAGGCAAGGGCCAATCCCATCATCAAATCCACTTTTGATGTCGCTAAAGTCTTAGTACAATTAGCAGCAGAGGTGGATAATGTGGATAGGAAGGTTAATTTGTGCAAGAAGGAGTACACTGATCAAGTTTTTGAGCTGCTCCTAGGAGTTTTTGCTAGCCTGGATCAATTAAAGGACAAACAAATGTGGCTTAAGGAGATAGAAGCTAAATTGTCAGCAAGAGTTAAAGGAATTATTGATCTTGATGATGCTTCTTTCTTTGTTGTGACAATACAAGAAATAGAGAAAATTAAGTCACATTATGGTTTTCTCAATTCAAAAGTCAACAAAATGAGAAATTCTTGGAAAAGGTTGACTAAGACTAAAGATAAAGTGATTAATTTCTCATGGCCGATAGAAGAGATGTATGATGACTGGACAACTAAATATGCCACCCATGATCCAGAATAGTTGGAGAGCACCCCTAAAAAGGTAGAAGAGGTTGCAACTGAACAACTTGTTGAAGAAACTGCAGAGGCCGAAAAGAGCTTGTAACTGTTTTTTGGAAAAGCTTGTAACCTCTTTATTTTGAAAGAAATGACTGTAACAAACTCTCCTCGAGAAGTCTAAAGCTTTGTGCATCCATGTTGTTATAAATGGATACCATGACTAGAGGAAAGGGGATCGCAAAAGAATTGTAAGAAAACGCTGCAGAAATTTATCTGAGCTTTTCTAAGTCTAATGGAGAATACTCAAAATTTCTTGTAATATTTCTTGAACTAAATATCAATATACAGACCATCGGTTTTGAGTAAAGCTTTGTGTTGTCTTCAAGTGTGTTTACAAATTTGTTTACTGCTTTCATTCTGAATAATCCATGATTGTTCTATTTGAATGGAATTGCAAAGCAATTTTAGTAGAAGTGTTCGTTAGCTTTTCTCTTTAGGAGGGAAATTAAAGATGCGGGGATCACTCATACCAGTAAACTCTTTGGAAGAGACTTTGAATTTTGATGATCATAGCTTAATTTGGAATGCATAAATTCTTGTAGGTGTTAGGCATATACAAGGATTAATAGAAAACAAGCCAACGGGAAGCATAAAGATGTTTTGTTTGAGGAGTCTTATTTGAGTTTAGATGACTTTGTGACCTTGGATAAGGCACTGGTATTAATTGAAGTTGTTTATTGCATGTTTTGTTGATCGAAATGCTGAATTTAAATATAGTTTCCATTCTTTGTTTTCAGTTGATTTCAAGGTGAATAGATCCACTGGTTTTCTGGACTGGTTTGCTATGGGTTTATGTTCGAAAGTGTGAATTCAATTCACAAAGGTATACCCACCTGGGCTCTGAGTAAGTCCGAAGTGTAGGAGGTTCAATCAAACCTTGTCATATGTTGTCTTGAGAATTTCCTTATCTTTGATGTCTATTCTGCACCTAGTTTAATCATATTATTTTAAGGATGTTGAAGGAAATCAGATTTTGAAGACAACATAATAAACATATATCAGTTACAAAAGTAATCTCTCGGTTACAAATGCATTTTGTAACCTCTGCAATCTTTCTTCTTTGCTGGAACCTCAACGGTTCAACCTTTGCTTCTTCTCTACCGGTACACTGCTCTCTGCACACTACCGGTTTACAACTTGCTGAGCACTTCACTTGTCGGTTTAACCCTGTTAGAATAACCAGTGGACAACTAAGAGGGGGGGTGAATCAGTTGTCAACAAATTATATTAATCAAACCACTTTATAACCTTTAACTGGAGAACATAAACATTGAATACCAGAATAGCCGAAACAGATACCGGTAAGCAATAAAACTTAAGAATGAAACAAAGAATTAACACAATGCAGCCATACCACATAACACCATGATTTTTATGTGGAAAAATTGGTAAAGGGAAAAACCACGGTGGGAAGCCTACCCACAGTCAGATAATACTTCTGCAGAAAGTATGTGATACAATAAGGGGCATGCACATGTAGGAAGGCACACTGCCTAGAGCGTACTACTCATTACAAAGGAGTCTCATTGACTACAGAGAGGTTATAACCACCTCAATATAATTGGACAACAATCCAGAAGAATGAAATGCCAGTGATAGCATCTACCATGCCTGATTACAGTCTTGGTTAAGCTCAATACCAAAGTCCTTTGACCTCTTACATAAACCCAATTCGATCACCTATGATCAACCAAATCTCCTTCGCATATGATTTTTCATTCCATGACCATGACCATGATCTACAATGAGATCTTAAATCAATTTATACAAACCCTAAGACCTAAACCAATTAGGTCGGCCACATAACAGATATTACAATAAGATCATTAGGTAAGTGCACAAAGATGGTGGTCAAAAAGGGGGGTATAAGTGGACACTTTTTTTTTGAAATAAGGTGAACCTGAACTTGGAGGCAAAATTTGAAATTCATCCACTCAAGATATGAAGATAATCAAAGAAAAAATATTGTAGCACTCTAAATCTAGTTTCCAAACTACTAAACGTTTTCAAAATTCGATAAGATTAAGGGGGTCAAATCCTTCGCACATGAAAATAGACCTTGATTTTTTTTGAAAAACATAACATAGTGTCTGACGTGCGCATCAAAAAAGTCATTGTTAGATTTAGTATTTTGACTAATCCTTTGGCAGAAAGATAGTTAAGAGTGAGCACTATAAGATATGTATTTTTTTGTAATTTTTTGTTGAGTATTTTTTTTTTAATGATTTTTCCAATCGAGCACATCCTGAAAAATTAGGTACCTATTCATGTGCGAAGCATAAGTTGCACTAAACAAATCGAAAATACAATTTTTTTTAAAATTGTAAAGAATCAATTGCACTACAATAATATATAATTTTTTTAAAATTTGGATAAGTATATCAAAAGTTATTAAAAAAATGGTGCACCTATGTCTGTGAGAACTATGGAGACACTGGTAAAAGAAATTCAATAATAATATGTTATTGTTGTTCAAATTGAAAAAAAATTATATGGTTAGAAAGCTCAGAAGATGGGTGAAAATGTGGTGGCAATTTTAGAAATACCCACTTGATGAAGGGTAAACTTGATGATGACAAATTCGATAAACCAAGTTGATAAAATAAAACACGTCAAAAATGAGAGAAATGGAGGGAAATCAAACATTCAAACCATAGCTTTGTCATCCAGGCCTATTTCCAAGCCTAAACAATCAAAAGCGCGTATGAGGTACTTATGGTTTAAAAAGCGCCTACGGGGTACTTATGGTGTAAGAAGCACGTACGCGCTCTTTTTACTATAAACAACGTGTACGCGCTATTGTATAATATAATATTGTATATATAATATGTGTATAATACGATATTATATATATATAATATGTGTATATATATATATAATATATAATATATATATATATATTTATATGTATACGATAATATATAATATATTAAGTATATATATACACATATAAGTGTATTGTCTCTCTCTCTCTCTCTCTCTCTCTCTCCCCTTCTCCCTTCCTCCATACCCCATCCCTCTCTCTCTCTCCCTCCCTCTCTCCCCTTCTCCCTTCCTCCATACCCCATCCCTCTCTCTCTCCCCTTATCCATTCCTCCATACCCCATCACTCTCTCTCTTTCTCTCTCCCCTTCTCCCTTCCTCGATAACCCATCTCTTTCTATTCTTCTCTCCCTCCCTCCCTCCATAACCCACTGCAACTGTGTCTGCACTTCTATAGAAGTAAGTGAATTTATTTCTTTCCTGCAACTTCCTCTTTGTTTTTTATCATGTATGCTCTCTTAAGAAAATTGACTGAGGGATTTGTGTGTGTATATTGAATAGGAGGAATAGGGTTTGAAATTGAACCATGGGTGCATTACCGTGACAAACAAGGAAACCTACAGAAATATTCTTCTCGAATGTGTTTTTAATGAGCAGAGCAGATGTGGAAAAAAGTGTCAACAAAGCAACATGATGAGTCAGAGTACCTGCAATATGTTTTTCAGAAGGAAACAACCAGTAGGAAGAGAAAGAGGGAGAGTAACACAGATGATGTCCTGGAGAATGATAGTGGTGGGTATGCGAGAGTTCCCATGTTGTTACACAACGCCTGTCACCTAAAGAAATTAAAGTTTGTTGTATGCATGGCAGTGGTAGTATATGATGATCATCACTTGTCAAATGGCTTGGAATGATACATACCCATGAAAGAAATCAAGTGTGTAATTCATATAGTCACAATCAAGATCAGTCCTATAACCTTGCAAATTTAATAGCATCATATGTTTTAGAACTTAGGCAGTACTCTTAGGGTTAGGTCAAGCTCTTACACTTTCTTTTTAGTGAAGCCTCATTGTTTGTTCGCTTGGAGTCTCTCTTATGCTGACAATGGGCTAACTTAGCTATATCAAAACTAAACTACTGATGTTCTATTGTATGATTTTCTATTGTATGATGTTCTATTCATAACTTTAAATTTAATATATCATTTTATTATCCCACCATATGATCCCTTAGGTGTCATTAGAGGTCGTATTGTTTCCTAAGAGGTCATATGGTGTCCCGTGACCCCTTAGGACACCATATACTGCTTAAGACACCATACGACCCATAACAACACCATATGGTGTCCTAAGGGGTCATAGGATGCCATATGACCCCTCGGGACACCAATGACCCATAACAACACTATATGGTATTCAAAAGGGTCATATGGTGTTCTATGATCCCTTAGGACACTATTTGGTGTTGTTATAGGTCCTACAATGTGCTAAGGGATACTATAGTGTCATATGACCCCTTACGACACCCTATGACCCCTTAGATGTTGTTAGGGGTCATATTGTGTTCTAAGGGTCATATTGTGTCCTGGATTCGATCTCTCTTCCTCTCCCTCCCCCCTCCTTCTTCTCTCCCTCTCTCTCTCTCTCTCTCTCTTCATACCCCATCCCTCTTTCTCTTCTCCTATAATTCCTATAGTCACAATTGAGATCAATCCTATAACCTTGCAAATTTAATAGCATCAATTGTTTTAGAACTTAAGTAGTACTCTTAGGAATTTAATAAGCCTCATTGTTTGTTCGCTTGGAGTCTCTCTTATGCTGACAATGGTCTAACTTAGCTATATCAAAACTAAACTACTGATGTTCTATTGTATGATGTTCTATTCATAACTTTAAATTTATTATATCATTTTATTAGCCCACCATATGAGCCCTTAGGTGTCATTAGAGGTCGTATTGTTTCCTAAGAGGTCATATGGTGTCATGTGACCCCTTAGGACAACATATGACCCCTTGGGACACCAGTGACCCATAACAACACCATATGACCCCTTAGGCTGTTTGGTGTCGTTATAGGTCCCTCCCTTCTTCTCTTCCTCCCTCCTCCCTCTTCTCTCCCTCTCTCCCTCCCTCTACCTCTCTCCCTCTCTCTACCTTCCCTCCCCTCCCTCTCTCTCTCTCTCTCTCCCTCCTTCCCTCTCTCTCTCTCTCTCTCTCTCCTTTCTCTCTCTCCCTCTCTCTCCTTCCCTCCTTCTCTCTCCCACCCCCCTACTCTCCATCTCCCTTCCTCCATACCCTTCTTCTCTCCCATCCTCCCCCTCTTCCCTCCCTCTCTCTACCTTCTCTCCCTCTCTCCCTCTCTCTCTCTCTCTCTCTCTCTCTCTCCCCTACCTCCTTCTTCTCTCCCTCTCTCCCTCCTTCCCTTTCGTCCCCTCCTCTCTCCCTCCCCCCTACTCTCCCCCTCTCCCTCTCTCTCTCTCTCTCCCTCCCTTTTCATTCACATTGTTTCTACTACAAATAGTGCGTACGGGGTATTGAACCTATTATTTCACTGCCCTGCTATTATTTTTTTAAGGCGTAGGAGTGCGTACATGGTACTTATTACTTGTAAGAGCGTACAAGGTACTGAACCCATTATTCGCTACCCTGCAATAACATTTATTAGGCTTAGGAGCACGTACGAGCTACTTATTAGTACATAAAGGGAAAAAAATACCATTGGGCTTGCCAATATTTTATGGACTAACAACGCGTACGTGGTACATAGATATAGTTTTAGTTTCCCAAGAGCCTCAACGGCCTCAAAAGAAGTTTTTGAGGTCGTTGAAGGCCCCACTGGAACTGTGTCTACACTTCTATCACTATTTTATACATAGAAGTAAGTGAATTTTTTGTTTTTGCATGATTTCAAATTATTGAATTGTTGTTCTTATTAGTTTTGTCAATAGTATTGTGATTGCTTAATAGTTTGATTCCAAAAAATAGTGATAAGATGCATATTTATGGATATTTGTTTGTTTATGAACTTTGGTTTACATATATATGTAATATGATTCTATTTAGGACAATGATATCAACCATGGGAAAGAAAAAGCGAGGAACAAAGGAACAATGAGAGGTTGAAAAGGAAAGACAAAGGTAGCATATGAAGAAATTACGTGACATAAGAAAAATGGGAGAAGAAGGTATGTCATCCTCAACATCTCAATTCGATTTACCAAACAAACATAATGTACCTAATGCATTTGAAGAAGAGACATTTGACTTACCGTATGAACCTAATGCAATTGAAGAAGATACCACATTGAATAATCAATTAAATGATGAACATACACCTTCTCTATTTGATGAATTGAATGTACATAATGCATCAATGTTAACACCTCATAGAATCATTCGTAGGAAATCAAAGTATCTAATTGACATTGATGAGAATATATTGAAGCCAATGCCCAATAAAATGAATGAACAAACTTGTAGGAAAATGGTTAAAAGAATATAGAAAAACTATTTTGAAAACTTAAATCAAACCGCAAGATGTCAATTAATTGTTCAAATGATTAAAAATTTGAATTTTAGAGAGATAATGAAAATTCTAGGCCTAAGATCATCTGAAAGTAACAGTGAAAGAACTATTGTGAGAAATCTATTTGATGCATATCACGCTATTGGTTCAAAATCACATACTAAAGATTCTAATGCTACTCGATGTGTCATTACATCAACCATAATGAGAAAGAAAAATAAAAAAGATCGTTTGATAACCAAAACAAGTAAGTCATTAAATGTTAGTAGAACAACATTAAGTAAAGCATTAAAGAGGCGGGAAAAAATAGATGAACCTAACAATAATTCTCTTTGGGCATTCTCGGGTAGACTACCATGCAAAGACAAGGTTGTTGTTGATGCACTAAGAACATTAATTGAAAATTTTTGGGATGACAACAAAAGAGTTTTTCCCAACCAAAGAGATGTTATTAGAAGGTGAGTTAGGTCTACAAATTGTGAGCCACATGCCAAACACTATTTGTATATGACTCAAACTAAATTTTATGAAAGATTCCTTCAAAAGTTTCCTCAAATAAGAATTTCTTAAAGATTTTTTGAAATGGAAAAACCTTTATATATTAAGATTAATCATGTACGCACCACGTGTTGTTGTAGGATGCATATTGGATTTTCTATGCACTGTGATATTTTTCGTCATATTTGTTCTACTTTGCACACTAACGATATTTTATAGGAATGCAATATACAAGTACCTCCTAAGTAGGTAAGATAATTTATTTCAAGTGTTCTATGTAATAGACATGATGGTTGCATTTATTATAAGATTCCTTGTTTGGAAGGTTTTTGTGCTATATGTGGTGGTTTGCAACATTTACCAAGATGCGTACATTTGGAGAGCACACATGGAATTGGTAGGAAACTAGTTTCTTTTGGAAAATACAATACAATCACATATGGAGTTAAATATGGAAAATATTTGAAGAGACGTGAGCTAGTAAAAAATGCTATGTGTAGCTAAATTTATGAATATGTTTCAAGATAAACCAGTTTATGAGTACAAAATGCATACACATAGAGCTCGATGGTTAGATGAGAAATTCAAGTTATATAAGGACACATTTCCTCTTGGCAGCATTGTCTCTTTCGTTGATTTGCTGAAAATTATACACTACAACCTCAAAATGAAGTGCAATCTATGCATTATCACTCTACACAAGTTTCTATTTTTGTACACATAGCATTCATGCATGCAGATGATAGCACAGAGGAGGATATAAAGGTTGTAAGAGAGTATCACTTCTACATAAGTGATGATCATACTCATTCATCGAAGTTTGTACAAGGATGCTTTAAAGTTTTCTATGATAGTTTAAGGGAAAGGAAAATATGAACAATCAACACTTAATATGATCAGATAATTGCACCACATAATTCAAGAATGCAAGGATGCATATGACAAGCGGTGCACAACATGTTTAGAATTTCACTGAGGCTGAACATGGTAAGGGAGAGCACGATGGTGCAGGAGCATGTGTGAAAAGAGCCCTAGCTAGAGAAGAATTTAAGATCGAAGGTGGTGCTGAGTTGATAGATGCAGAAATAATTGTGTGATGGTGTAAGTCTACGATGGGTCTAGGTAATCCAGGTACGTCAATGGTTCATAGATATTTTTGGTTGATCACTGAATCTAACATTGAAAACTATCTAGATTGTTGTACAGTTGCAGGATCGAGTGACATGCACTCAATTATGAGTTCAAATTCAAGTTCATTGATAATTTATATGAGATAGATGGTATGTTTTTGCTCTTCATGCATGTATTGTTTGTGGGAAGAATGTGAATCACAATAGTGGGTTGACAAATGGTCTTGTAGACCGTTGGTTCCCATTGATTCATATCAAATTCCCAAAGCACTACAATTGAGCTAGATGGAGACATCAATAGATTTTGACCATGTATCCAACCTAGTGGATTCAGGTGATTTTTTGAGTTAATTATTTTGCAAGTATTTTTTTTGGTTCATTTTGTTGTACATCATACTTTATTTTTGGTATTAATTAACACTATAAAATGCAGGTCATGTGTATGTAGTTGTTGCATAAGAGAACAATGAAGAAGGAACATATTACTAGTTGTGTCGTTGTGTTGAGCCAAAAAGAAAATTGACAACCACAATCATTTACGGAGAGGGTGTTGAGTACCCAATAGGGTCTGTTGTCGTGATAGGAACCATGGCTTTGAAGATACCCTATCAAGAATTCTGATGTTTGGTTGTTTGAGGACTTTGAAACACACAACCATATTCTTCATTTCTCTAACCTTGTTGTTGCAATAAATATTCATTTGATGAAGTATTGTGGTAGACCTCATAACAAGATTTTATGGAAAGTTCATGAATCTGACCACGAGGCAATACTTGACACAATATGGGTTAGAGCCGATCCTGAAGGCTCACTTGATTGATTCTATGGTTCAGAGTAGAATGATTTTGAGAATTTTGTATAAATCATCGACGAATTGTTCTATATTCATTTTTTGTATATATAAATTCCCATAAGCTGATTTTTACATGTTTAGGGGCATAATTTTGTATATTTAAATGGCAATGAGCTGATTTGTACATATGTACATGCCAAATTTTGTATATTAAAATGACGATGAGCTGAATCGCACATATTGTAATGCCAAATTTTGTATAAAAGCCCATGAGATGATTTGTAAGACATTTTTTTGTATAATGAAATATCCAAGAGTTGATTTGGCCATATTTAGAGGCAAATTTTTTAATAATATGTGACAATGTTTTGTGACTATTTTGTGTGTCAATGTTTTGTGACTATGTTTTGAGTATATGTGATGTATCCCTGGTCAATCATGAGAATTTTTTACTCTTTTATAATCATGGAGAATTATTTGAGTCATTATCGGGTCATAGGGGTCATAGATTGAGGCTAGATACAATTTGAGCAAAAATTGTCATTCTTGTCAAAAAAATTATCAAAAAAGTTGTCAAGCAACTTCTACATTGCGTCGGTAGGGTATGACTCTCGACGTTTCGGTGCTTTGGGATGTACAACAGGGGAATTCCTAGCATAAAAATATCCACCCGGACACGCTCATGACATCGATTTGTGCACATGATGAACTGAATCAATTCTAGCCAATCCTTCAACTTTGCATTGCATGCAACTAATGACTTTTGCAACAGGCAAAAAATGCTACCAATTGAAAATGGCTCCAATTCGTCAAAAATCAAGATAGGACATTGTAGAGGAGCCTTACACGACCACATAGGTTCAAACAAATTGACCATATGTGTCATGGATTTCAAGAAATAGTCCATCAAAATTTGACAATTTTTTGGACTCAGGGCACTTGAGAGATCGCACTGATATGGTATGACTCTCGATGTTTTGATGCTTTGGGATGCATGAAAGGGGCATGCCTAGCATAAAAATACCCACTTAGATGCATTCACGATGTCATTTTGTGCACATGATGAACCAAATCAATTGTAGCCAATCCTGCAACTTTGCATTGCATGCAACTGATGATTTTTGCAGCAAGCAAAAAAATGCTACTAATTGAAAATGGCTCTGAGTCATCAAAAAAAGAGATAGGCCATTGTAGAAGCACCTCACGCAACCCCACAGGTTCAAATGGATTGACCATATGTATCTTGGATTTGAATAAATAGTCCATCAAAATTTGACAATTTTTTGGACTCGTGGCACTTGAGAGATCGCCCCGGTACAGTATGACTCGACGTTTTGGTGCTTTGGGATGCACAAGAGGGGCATGCATAGCATAAACATGCCCACCTAGATGGGCTCATGATGTCAGTTTGTGCACATGACTAACTGAATCAATTCCATCCAATCTTGCAACTTTGCATTGCATGCAACCGACTGTTTTTGCAGCAAACAAAAAAATGTTGCCAATTGAAAATGGCTCTGAGTCGTCAAAAATTGAGATAGGCAATTGTAGAGGAGCCTCACATGACCCCACAAGTTCAAACAAATTGACCATATGTCTCATGGATTTGAAGAAACATTCCATCAAATTTTGATAATTTTTTGGACTCATGGCACTTGAGAGATCACCCAGGTATGGTATGACTCTTGACATTCCGATGCTTTGGGATGCATGAGAGGGGAATGCCTAGCATAAACCTTCCCACTCGGACATGCTCATGATTTTGGTTTATGCACACGACGAACCAAATCAATTCTAGCCAGTCTTGCAACTTTGTATTGCATGCAACTGACAATTTTTGCAGTAGGCGAAAAATGCTACCAATTGAAAATGGCTTCGAGTCGTTAAAAATTGAGATAGGAAATTTTAGAGGAGCCTCATGCAACCCCACAAGTTTAAATGGATTGACCATATGTATCATGGATTGTAAGAAATAGTTTGTCAAATTTTGACAATTTTTTGGACTCATGGCACTTGAGAGATTGCCCTGGTATGGTATGACTCTCGATGTTCTAGTGCTTTGGGATGCATGATAGTGGCATGCCTAGCATAAACCTACCCAATCAAACATGCTCATGACATCGGTTTGTGTACATGACGAACCAAATTAATTCTAGCCAATCTTGTAACTTTGCATTGCATGCAACTAATGACTTTTGCAATAGGCAAAAAATGCTATCAATTTAAAATGGCTACGAGTCATCAAAAACTAAGATAGGGCATTATAGAGGAGCATCACATGACCCCATAGGTTCAAATGGATTGACCATATGTGTTGTTTATTTAAAGAAACAGTCTATCAAATTTTGACAATTTTTTGGACTCATGGCACTTGAGAGGTCACCCCGGTATGGTATGACTCTCGATGTTCTGGCACTTTTGGATGCATGAGAGGGGCATGGCTAGCATAAACCTACCCACCTAGATGTGCTCATGACATCAGTTTGTGCACATGATGAACCGAATCAATTCTAGCCAATCTTGCAACTTTGCATTGCATGCAACTGAGAGTTTTTACAACAGGCAAAAAATGCTACCAATTGAAAATGGCTGCAAGTCGTAAAAAACCAAGATAGGCAATTGTAGAGGAGCCTCACAAAACCCCACAAGTTCAAATGGATTGACCATATGTGTCATGGATTTGAAGAAACAGTCCGTCAAATTTTGACAACTTTTTGGACTCAGTGCACTTGAGAGATCGCAACGGTATGGTATGACTCTCAACGTTCCGGTGCTTTGGGATACATGATAGGGGCATGTGTAGCATAAACATGCCCATATGGAAGTGCCCATGATGTTAGTTTGTGCACACACAGATCGAATCAATTCTAGCTAATCTTGCAACTTTGCATTGCATGCAACTGACGATTTTTGCAGTAGGCAAAAAAATGCTACCAATTGAAAATGGCTCTGAGTCGTAAAAATCTGAGGTAGGCCATTGTAGAGGAGCCTCATGCGACCCCATGAGTTCAAATGGATTGACCATATGTGTCCTAGATTTGAAGAAACATTCCGTCAAATTTTGACTATTTGTTGGACTTGGGGCACTTGAGAGATCGCACTGGTATGGTATGAATCTTGACATTCTGGCACTTTAGGATGCATGACAGGGGCATGCTTAGCATAAAATTACCCACCCGGATGCACTCATGAAGTCAGTTTGTGCACATGACGAACAAAATTTGACCATTGCAAGCGTGAGGGTGCTCTCGCACCAAACACACATTGTTGTTTATATTCATATTGTTGATTTTTGTTGTTTATATTCATATTTTTGATTACATATGCAAATATTCATTTAAATATATAAAAGGGTAGCCACCAAATACAACGAATACACAATAATGAACCGAATACAAGGAGTTTTGTAGGGTTAATTCAACATTTTAGGAATTTTATCTAATCATATTCCACGATTCCAATATTTTAAATTATATATTTTTGTTGTTTATATTCATATTGTTGATTACATAGGCAAATGATCAATTCAATTTATAAAAGGACAACCACAGAATACAACTAATACAAAATAATGAACTCAGTACACATTTATTGGATCGAATATCGATATATATATATATATATAAAAGGCATGTCTGCCAAGTCAATACAAGTATTACAAAAATGTGATATATGCCATGTCCAAATTGATATACAATAAAAATGTAGAATATATCTACATGTATTGGTCATTCTATGACAAAAAATAATACTATTTGATCCTAAACTTGTCATGGATCATCAAAATCAAGCCTCTTTGATGCAGTACGCAGCTTTGTAGATGGCTGCAAAACCACAATTCAAAAGCCAAGTTAGAAGTCTTTTGTAGAAAATAGTTCACAATTAACAACATAACTATGCATTTAACTATAATTCATTTGCAATTGAAATGTATATTACCTCATCGGTTGATCTAGGAGCTAATGTCTTTGCTCTCCTCTCCTTGTCACTCTTAGGATTTTTCTTGAAGACATACTTAAATGGATCCACGTTATGGCCATACCGCGAAGGGGTCTATTGTAGATTAAATGTACAATTAATACAATGAACTAACATAAATATATCAAAAACACTTTAAAGATATAATATAGAGAACAATGGTGTACCTGTGCCTGAGATGCTTCTCCAATGGACTGAAGATGGCTCACCATCGATGGAGTAACTGTCACTATTACCTATACAAAAAATGTTCCAAGATTAAATACAATTAATATAATGATAAGTATTGTAGGTTAAAACCAATTAATTTTACATATCAAACAAAAGTGTACCGGATCGTGAGATGCTTCTCCAGTGCATGGAGGAGGGTTCACCATTGATGAAATAGGTATGGATATTTCTTGTATGAAAAAATTATAAGATTATAATATATCACAAGTTCACATGTATGCATGCATATAATCATGAAATCAAGAAAATAAAGTAGAGATACATACGTCCACCCTCTCTTGATCCACGAGCGAATCAGGTGCATTCAATAAATCCATATAGCTCAATGGCCGCTATACATGTAAAATAGACAAAAAACACAAATAAATCTACAAACCCCAACTAATACTTGATTTCAATATTTTTAAACAATTGCACAACTAAAAATGTGTTCAATTACCTTCTTCCCACGTTTTGGCGTCTTCGAGGAATTCTTTTTCTCAGGATGAGCCCTAGACATGGAGGGGGTACCCTAAAAAAACAAAATTAACATGAGATATTAGTACAGATAATAAATTAAACATAATTTTTAAAATTTAAAATGAAATTGCTTGCATATTCCATCAAAACAATACATAAAAATGGTTGTACAAAATATGATCCCGTATAGCCTTGTAGGCCAAAATCAATCTTTGAGAGTGTGATGTCATCAATTTGGGACATTTGGTCCCCTGTCAACACCTACAAACCAAAAATTGTACCAAGCATTAAAGATAGTTAGTATATCTTGTATTTTTTTTAATTCAATGTGTACTATTCTATTTTAAAATGTTACAAAATTTATACCTTAGGCATCGAAGTTGCAGTTATAGTAACTAGGGGAGGAGTATGGGATACCACTACTGCATCTTGAAATGCATATTATTTGTCTCAATTTAAATCCATGTATAAATGAAAATTCATTTATGTAATTAAAAATTTAAAGTGACCGATAAGTAAACTGCTATGAATTCAAATCAACACACCTGTTTCTGTCATTCATGGGCAAACACCATGTCCATCAACTCATCTATCAGCGTGAAATCATCAGCTGTGCGGGCCTGACATCTAATCCCAAAAATCATGCACAAATGAGATGAGGATCCATCTACACTGGTTGCATCATCTATCCCCGTGCAACTGACACACATATGTTGGATGGGCTCTCTGTTGCCACCTGGAGCAACTAATGGCTCATCATCCAATACAATAGGGTGTGCTAACAACGTCCCATGTTGGATGATAACACTAGTCAACTCTGTGGCCGCCTGAAGAGTCTGTAGCTCCATCGACTCTTTCAGCTCTACTAGAACAACTTGATGCCCTTGGGTTTGGGTGCTAGGGGGCGGCAACTCTCCGTGGGTAATCGCCTATGGGATCCAGGTCTATCTTGGGCAGAGCCACCACCTCTACCATGGAACTCTCTCATGTCAAAATAGTTTGGGCGCACATTGAGCAAAAACTCACAATATACTTTTCTCAAAAAATATAATGGCACCTCGTAATTATTTCAAGGTGGATCATCAAAGACCATCCACCACCTCTGCTAAAAAAGATTCTTCATCTACACATTGGTATACCAATGTATGGGAAACCTCTTTGCATTAAGAGGTAATGACTAACCAGTTTTGGGATCAATGAAAAGGGCATATATTTGTTTACTAATATTTTTCTTTTTTACTCCCTCATATGATAGCCCATCGACATAGAATTGACGACACCTATCCCTAAAGCTTCCCCATTTGGTAATTTGTGTGGAAACAACTATGGCACCACTAGCTAATGTTTCTAGGCTAGTGGTGAGGGATTGATGATGCTCAAGTTTAGATGTTTTCAATTTAACAATCAGTCTATTGATTTTAGACGTATTTTGTCCTCACTGATTAATTAATTGCTCCTGTGTTTTGGGTATGCGGTCAAAAGGAGGAATTGCGAGTGTATCTTGTGGGTTTTCAAGAGGTGTATTTGGTTGTTCTTGTGGGTTTTTAGGAGGTGCGTTTGGTTGTTTTTGTTGTGGATTGGAAGAATCTAGTTTTTGAAACAAAAAATGAAAAAACCTAATCAAAATTAATGAAATTAAATTCAAAATGTAAAACAAATTGAACAAACGGGAAAGAAAGACAAAAATAAATAAAAACTAACTTTGATCCATAGTCTAGAGGAGAAATCTAGCACCCCGTTCGTGGTTTAGGAGAGAAAATGAAGAAAAAACAAAGTAAAAACACACTATTAACAAGAAAATAAGACCCAGTTTTTTTTTTAAACTTTTTTGACAGGCACCGCGTATGTGGTTCTCTTGGGATTATTAGCACGTACGCGCTCATTTTCCTATAGGTAGTGCATACGTGCTCATTTTCCTAGAGGTAGCGCGTATGCGCTACTTTGCCTAAAAGCAATGTGTACACGCTACCTTCTCTAGGCTTAGGAACAACAAACCTAAGTGCATATGCAGTGAATTCAAATTTTAGAACCATGTATGTGCTGCTTATTTTTCCATGTTTTGTTTGAGTGGTGTCCACTTTTCTGACCACCATCTTTGTGCACATACCCCATTACATACATCCATATTACAATGATATGCCGTGTCATCTTTAGACCAAAACAACATTAACCAATCCATAAATCATCTTGGTAACATGTAGAGAATACATAACATGATACCGATCCATAACCTAGATAGGTACTGTACTTAATTTGGGTCTACCACACCAAAGTGATGTCTCCAATTAGTCGAGGCATGATCAAGGATCACCTTCTACATCTTGAATTCCATCTAGAAGTCACACCAACACCACTTATGCATCATGTCAAAGATTCTCAGTAAAAGCTCTGCCGGTAAAACCTTAAACCCTTACCAGTATAGGCTTAATAGAGTGTATGATAGCATCCGGTCATCAAGTCAATACTGACTGACAAAAAATACTCTAGAAACATCAAACCAAACATATTCCATTGATCCAAACATGTTGATAGTATCCAACTGATAGTTCCTTCTGCCGGTAACTCTAGTTCTTCTACCGGTAACCAAAATCTATCCGCTGGTAACAATCATAACAGATAGTGTTGAAATCAATGACAAAACATCAATGCAACACATAATCAATTCCTTCATATTGCCAACAATCTCTCCCTTTGGCATTGATGGCAACACTAGATGTGAAAAATAAAACATCTAAGTGCGAAGAAATGCCAAACATTTCTCATAGAAGATATAACAATGAAAAACTAAATTATCCCAGCAATTCCCCTTGAGGAGTGCAGTCCAATCTGAAACGGATTTGAATCTCTCTCCCATATGACATATTATGACATTATTTTTCACATATAACTCTCCCCCTTTGACATCAATGCCAAATATATGACATAGATATCAAAATCCCGTGAATCTAAAATTTGATTAATCCCCCTGAGTAGTAGCACCACTACATCAACCCGAAGCAAAGGATAAAGATGATGATGCATACTGGACTCATGCTATGCTCCATCAGTTAATTTTTTTTTGGAGGGGTAGATACCCCTAACATGTCTCTCAAATATTCAAATGATTTCTTAGACAATGGTTTAGTGAATATATCTGCAATCTACTCTTTAGTGCTCACATAAACCAATTTGACTTCCTTTTCTTCCACCTTTTCCTTTAGAAAGTTATATTTTTTTGAAATGTGCTTAGTCTTAGAGTGAAATATCAGATTCTTAGATATGTCAATAGGTGTAGAGTTATCACAATAGATAACTATCGGTTCACTGCAATTTACCTTGATATCCTTCAACATTTGCTTCATCCACAAGACTTGAGTGCAATTAGTTCCTGCTGCAACATATTCAACTTTTGTAGTAGATAAAGAAATGCATGACTATTTTTTACTGATCAATGAAACCAATTTCTTTCCAAGAAAGAAAGCTCCACTAGAAGTGCTCTTCCTATCATCAGTATCTCCTGCCCAATCCGAATCTGTATATGCACATAAAGTGAAGTTATCATCTCTAGAATACCATAAGCCATATTTTGTTGTTCCTTGCAAATACTAGAATATCCTCTTTACTGCACATTCATGATTTTCTTTAGGATTACTTTGATATCTTGAAACAATACTTACTGCATTCATAATATCCGGTCTAGTCTGAGTTAGATATGACAAGCCACCAATCATAGACTTATAACTTGTCAAATTTACCGGTGCATATGTGTCTTTGATAGATAATTTCTTACTTGTCAACCATAGGAGTACTTACTGGTTTGGAATTATACATACCAAAATTATTCAACAATTCCCTTAGATACTTAGTTTGATAGATAAAAATGCCTTTGTCAGTTTGAGTAATCTGCAAACCTAAGAAAAATCTCATCTCACCAATCATAGACATTTCAAATTCATTCTTCATATTATTAGAGAATTCCATGCACAATTTATCTTCACCTCCAAAAATGATATGATCAACAAATACTTCAATAATTAGAGTATCATCATCAGTGATCTTGTAATATAAATTATTGTCAGCACTTCCTTCAGTAAAACCAAGCTTCAAAAGATATTTATCCAACCTTGCATACCAAGCTCTAGGAGATTGTTTCAATCCATATAATGCTTTCCTTAACCTGCAAACCATATCTTTGTCATCCGCAAGTGAAAATCCATCAGGCTGCTCAATGTATAATTCTTCCTCAAGTTCACCATTCAAAAATGCACATTTAACATCCATTTGATAGACCTTATAGTTCTTGTATGTTGCATATGCAAGAAATAGTCTAACAACTTCAATTCTAGCTATAGGTGCAAATGTCTCACCATAACCAATTCCTTCCATTTGAGAATATCCTTTACAAAATAGTCTAGCCTCATTTTTTACATCTTGACCATCCTCATTTACTTTCTTTCTAAAAACCCATTAAGTTCCAATAACATTCTTATTTTTAGGCCGGGGAACTAAAGTCCAAGTCTTATTCTTCTCCATCTGATCCATTTCATCTTCCATAGCCTTTAACCAATGTTTATCTTTACAAGCTTCAATTACAAATGATGGTTCAATTTGAGAAATAAGACATACCTCTTCATTTGCCAGTCTTCTTCTTGTCATAACTCCCTTGTTCCTATCTCCAATGATTTAACCTTACATACCTTGGTGTCTTCTGAACTTCAGGTTCACTGTTCTGATCATCAGTCAAAATTGAATTTTCTGATTGTACCGGTGTAACTGTCTTAGTGTCTTGTACCAGTTTAGGCATTGCCGATTTAGTTATAATCATTTCCACTGCCAGTTCTCCATCATATGATATAGATTGATCTCAGTATTTCTCATCCACTTTCACATTTACGATCTCGACAATTTTATGCAATCTTTTGTTATAACATCTATATGCTTTGCTTTGAATTGAATGTCCAAGAAAAATACCTTCATCACATCTAGGATCAAACTTCCCAATTGAATCATCCCTTTTGATATAACATTTACTTCCAAAAATTCTAAAATATTTAGCAGTAGGTGTATGTCCAAACCATAATTCATAAGGAGTCTTACCAGTCTCACCTTTGATATGAACTCTATTGAATGTGTAGACTGATGTACTCACTACTTCTCTCTAGTAGATGTGAGGAAATTTGGCTTCCATCATCATGGTTCTTGTTGTATCCAAAATGGTTCTATTCTTCCTTTCCACTGCTCCATTCTGATGAGGAGTCTGGGGTGCAGATAACTTTCTCCTAATTCCATTTATCTCATAAAAACTGTTAAATTCATGAGAAGTGAACTCACCACCTTGATCTAATCTCAAACATTTGATTTTCAATCCAGTTTCTGTTTTCACCTTTGCTTTGAAAATCTTGAATTTCTCAAAAGCTTCACAGACTTCTCCCTTAGAAAAGTCACCCACATCATTCTAGAATAATCATCAATTATTAGCATGAAGTACCTATCACCTTGAAAGATTCTAGTCCTTTCTGGACCACATAAGTTAGTATGAATCAAATCAAGCACATCATTAGATTTATCATGTATGCTCTTAAAACAAGTTCTAACTTGCTTTCACGATTGACATTCCTTACATACCATATTATGAGGCTTTATAATCTTAGGTATATCTCTAACTGTCTTTGTTGAATTGATCTTAACAATAAAATCAAAATTAACATGAAACAACCTCTTATGCCATAACAAATCTCATCAATATGAGCAATCAAACATGTCTTATTACCAGTGTTCAAGTGAAAGATATTACCTCCAGTCTGAATATCGGTAGGAATCTCCAAACCAATTCTATTAATGATTTTGCATTTTCTATCTTTGAACTGAAGTTGGAATCCCTTATCCACCAATTGACCAACACTTAAAATGTTATGCTTTAAACCTTCTACATAATAGACATTATCAGTATTATGCTTGCCATCTAGAGAAATAATACCTCTACCTTTAATCATACATGCTTTGTCATCCCCAAATCAACTTTTGCTGCCAAGGCCTTTTCTTCATTCTTGATAGCTGGTTTTGGTTCATCTTCCTTTAAAGAAATGAACACCCATTCCTTTCCATTGTCGTATCCACTAGCAAAGTCTCTTGTCGGTTCATCCTCTGAGTCATCACTTACTCCTTCCTCATCCGCTATGTAGCATAGTTTGTTTTTCTTGAATCTATATTTTTTCTAATTAGGCTTAAATGATTTCTTAACTCTTTCTTCAAATCTTGCATTCCTTTCTGGACATCTAGATACAAAATGACCAATCTTATTACACACAAAACATTTAAAAGGTGCTTTTCCTTCATACTTACTTCTTGTCGGTCCTTTAGGTACTCTTCTAGCAAATAAGGCTTCAAGTTGCTCAAATTCTTCATCCTCTTCCCTCATATCTTCCAATTATTTTGCATATAGGGCTTTCCAATCACTTTTACCAGTAGATGATGATGCATAAAAAGCAGGTTTAGACTTTGCAGCGCTAGAGGGTCCAAATTCTTCAAGCTCAAAAGCAAATAATTTCCCAATCAGATGGTCTCTGTTAACTGAAGTGTTTTCCATTATTCTCAATTCATTAATTGCATTAGCCTTCATCTTGTAAGCCATTGGTAGGTCTCTTAAAACTTTAGAAACTATTTCATCTTCACTCAGAGATCCTCCACAACATTGAATTCCCATGACAATCTCATTTACTCTTTCCATAAATGTAGCAATTGTTTCATTATCTTCCATCTTCAAGTTCTCATATCTTACTTGGTAACCATAAAGTTTATCAATTTTGATAGTAGGGTCACCTTCATTCAGAGTTTGCAATTTATCCCACATAACCTTTGTAGATAATTTATCAGTCAATCCCATGATTTTCTGATCAGTGAGTGCACACATGAGGGCTTCTCTAGCTCTGCAATCATTTTCAATATTTTTGTCCAAGTCTGCAGGAGCAGGATTGCCATATACTGGATCATAAGGTGTATATCCTTTCTCAGTGATCTCCCACATATCCTTGCTAAGACATCTAAGATGAGTCTCCATTTGAATTATCCATATCCCATAGTTTGTTCCATCAAGCTTAGGGATTTCTCTTAGGAAAATAGTTGCTGGTGGATTTGAAGTATTAGTTGCCATAGGATCTACCTCAAGCGGTTAAGCTTCCGCAAAAGAGGACCAAATATCTGATACCAACTGTTAGAATAACTGGTAGACAACTGAGGGGGGGGAGGGGGGGTTAATCAGTTGTCAACAAATTATATTAATCAAACCATTTTATAACCTTTAACCGGAGCACATAAACATTGAATACCGGAATAGGAGAAACAGATACCGGTAAGAAATAAAACTTAAGAATGAAATAGAGAATTAACACAATGCAACCATACCACATAACACCATGATTTTTATACATGAAAAACCTTGTAAAGGGAAAAACCACGGTGGGAAGCCTACCCATAGTCAGATAATACTTTTGCAGAAAGTATGTGATACAATAAGGGGTCTGCACATGCAGGAAGACACACTGCCTAGAGCGTACTGCTCATTACAAATGAGTCTCACTTACTACAAAGAGATTATAACCACCTCAATATAATTGGACAACTATCCAGAAGAATGAACTTCTAGTGATAGCATCTACCATGCCTGATTAGATTCCCAATTAAGCTCAATACCGGAGGCCTTTGACCTCTTCCATAAACCCAATTCGATCACCTATGATTGACCAAATCTCCTTTGCATACGATTTTTCATTACATGACCACGACCATGATCTACAATGAGATCTTACATAAATTTATAGAAACCCTAAGGCCTAAACCAATTAGGTCGGCCACCTAAAAGATATTACAATAAGATCATTACATACATCCATATTACAATGATATGCCATGTCGGCTTTAGACCAAAACAACATTAACCAATCCATAAATCATCCTGGTAAGATGTAGAGAACACATAACATGATACCGATCCATAACCTAGATAGGTACCATACCTAATTTGGGTCCACCACACCAAAGCAATGCCTCCAATCAGTCGAGGCAAGATCAAGGATCACCTTCTGCATCCTAAATTCCATCTAGAAGTCGCACCAACACCACTTATGCATCATGCCAAAGATTCTCAGTAAAAGCTCTGCCGGTAAAAACTTAAACCCTTATCGGTATAGGCTTGATAGAGTGTATGATAGCATTCGATCATCAAGTTAATACTGACTGACCAAAACATACTCTAGAAACATCAAACCAAACATATTCCATTGATCCAAACATGTCGATAGTATCCAACTGATAGTCCCTTCTGCCGGTAACACTAGTTCTTCTACCGATAACCAAAATCTGTTTGTCGGTAACCAATCATAACAGCTAGTGTTGACATCAATGACAAAACATAAATGCAACATATAATCAATTCCTTCATATTGACAACAAACCCCTGCTATGATATTCTCTATTTCTTCTTTGCAGGATCACTCTTCTCTTGTTCCTTTACCAGTTACTTCACTTGCTCACAAGTTCACACAATTGTTAGGCTCAATGATAGTCTATCGGTTGCTTTACCCCTACCAGTTGTACTCTTCTCACCCATTCTCTCTTGAGCACATAGTCACTATGATATTCAATAAACTCTCTTACTGGTTGACTCTTTGCTGCTCTTTCACTCTTTATCCTTCATCGCTCGACCTGCAGCATCATCAATCACTTCTATCATGAGTCGACATATTTAGACTTGAGTTTTCCTGCCATGACTGACATTCAAACTATTGACTTGCTTGGGTTTCTTCATCGACCCTGAGGTAGACCAAATCTAATCAGATCTCTATCTAGAGATCGACCACCTACAACAGATCAATCAAACTCCGCCAATCCTGTTGCGTTCAGAACACGTTTTCCCTATTTGGCAAATATGACACCTTTGGTTTGTACTTGTCAAACACCTATGAAGTGATCATGCAAATAGCTTCACCTACCCTGATTAGCATCTGGACACTTGGCCTAAATCATGAAGTCATCAAATCAGATCTTTGTCCTCTGATCAATCTCGAGCCGCACTCTTCTACTCTTCGACCCGTGAAAAATGCTATCGACATTAATTTTGACCAGTCACCACCTACCCCATCGACAACACTTTCACTGATATATGCATGCATGCCACTTCACCTTCATGTGGCACCTTTGTTGACATCCACCTTGGCTTACTATGTCAGTCTAACTAGATCACCGACCAACCACACAACCGAGTTCATCTACCAGTTCACAGACCCTGTTGGTTATACCCTAACCAGTTTGTCTTCACTCTTGCACTTTGCTTCTCTTTCGATGGAACACTCAACTTGGTCGACACACTTGCCAAATTACCTCATGCACATTATCAATAGATGGGAGCCTTCTGCATCTGCACTGTGTCAGCTTATCGTTCTACATCTATATCGGTAGTATCTTCTACATGTATACTGGTAAGATACCATGCACACCAGTGGCACAAAACTTCATCTACATTCCGACAACATCCTCTATCTGCAACTACTCAACCTTTCCTTCTTTATCAATAGACCAGTTCACGTATGAATTAGTTTGTCAAAGTGACAAACATATATTTCTTTCTCTGTACAGGCAACTCATCATTTCTACCCAGCTGATGCGATGCATATCTCTGATCTCATGCACCTAAGCCAACATAGAGTTTTGCCATTTCATCTAGTGTGAGACTTCAATCACCTGCCTTTTATTCTTTTGTCTTATCTCAGAGGACTATGATGCATTCCATGTATAATAGGAGATAAGCCCCACTTACCGGTGGCAGTGGATCCTTGTCATCTGCATCTTGCAATGCACCAATGTGGTTTCCCTGTTTGAGCAACATATCTTCAAGCAGGCACATGTGATCTAGTTGGGCACATTCACTGGTAGTCATCTTTTCATATGGTGACTGCATCTTTATCCGGTGGGAGTCTTGTTGTTTCACATCCACATAGCATATCGGTGGCCTGCACATACTTTAGTTCCAGTGTAGATGTGATTTTTGAAACATTTCATCTCTTCATCACAATCAACATCCCAACATCTTTCTCTCTTACTGATGTCATCATTTTGCCTCTTCATCAATTCTGATGCCATGTTTTCATACCGGTTGCATTACCTATTTGCATCCCTAAGCCTTCTTCAACCATCAACATGTCACTTACTAGTCTGCAATCCTTATGTCTTCAACATAAGTCAACACTAACTTGTGTATCGGTGACTCCAATGGCCATTATCCTAGATGACCTTCTCTTCCTTACCGGTTACCTGCTAAGCTAGGTGGCATCAAAGACATCACATCCTATATGTATCAATGATGGTACTGCACATACATCTCCCATACCGGTTGTGATCCTATACCGGTTCACATCAATGACAACACAATGCCAATGGTATGATCTATGTCAATGGATGTGTGAAGAATTTATTTTAAACCTAGGTACGATTAAGGGTAAGAAGAAAGGTGTTTTTCGGTATGGCAACCTTGTTGTTTACTTGATTTTCTTTCTGAATGAGTTACCTGTTGGAATCCAAGAACACTGAGAGGGAAGTGAATCAGTGTTCTATCGGAATAATCAATTTAAACCTTATTAAAACATGCATACTCCAACCGATATACCAGTACATATAGAATTGAAAGAAGTAAAGCAACCAATAAGCCAATCACATAAATGAATACCATGACACACAAATTTATACGTGGGCAACCTCAAAGAGGAAAAACCACGATGGGATTTATGACCCACAATATCAATCCACTGGCCATATGAAAAAATATTACAAAATATAGGGGCCTGCACTTGCAAGAAGGCTTATAGCCTAGAGCGCACTGCTTAATCACAAAAGGAGCCTCACTGACTACATACACATCCAGACTACAATCCAAAGAAATGAACTGCAAAGATAACATCTTCTATGCCTGAATACAGTTCTGGTTAAGCTCAGTCTGTTCCAGTCTAAAACCCTAAACCCTTTACAGGAATACCCCTTACATAAATATCCTCACATACATAGTATTTCTCATATATTTCGCATTATATAACATTATCATATTCTCCTATCCATCCATATTTCAAAATGATCTAATCAACTGACCTATATACCCTTTACAATTTATCATGCCTTATGTGGGCTTACAAAGATATTTACAATATGAATATATATGTCAGCTAGATAACATAAACACATGAATATCAAAAATAATTGCCAATGCCGGATCCAAAAGAGGCCAACCTCCAATACTAATAACTTGATTCTAAACCATGTCAGCCTGCATTGTCAGTGCCTAAATAATTCCATCCAACCTCTCGGTGTCGGTGTAGTGTCTGTGAAGTGCCTGCCGGTACACAACTAACCCAAAATATGAAGCCAGAATAAATTAGCATGTTGCCATCAATGAAAACATAGTGAAACCAATCAATTGAGTGTCAAATGCCAACAATTCCCCCCTTTGGCATTGATGGAAACATTCATGTGAAAAATGGTCATGGTTTCCTTTCATCCTAAACCTGCTTCCCCTGAGTTGAATATCCATCAATAGAAAATACTCCATACTTCCATAGTTTTCCATCTATACTCCCCCTAATGTATACAACTCCCTTTTTCTTTTTCACATCTATATCACTCCCCCTTTGACATCAATGCCATCAAAAATACCAAAAAGCTAAAAACTAAGATGAAGAATGAAAGATTGTACAATGAATATGTCCCAAAATACCTTACTGGAGCTGGATGTATTTGAAAATATCCGAATAAGCCTTCTCCAATAGCTCAAGATAGGTATCCCAACCTTATTTGAAAGTGCTAGAAATAGATACAAGTCCATTTAACATATGGGCAAATGACTCTTTCCCATTAAGCTCTGTTGATGTGGGCTTACCAACCAGATCTATACACTCCTTATGTACACTAAATGAATCCAACTGGGGACTCACCAATCCTCTAAGACTTCTGGCTCTTCTTATGATTTTGTCTTTTTCTTTCTCAAGAGAAAAAACTTGGGCTTCCAAAACCAAAATTTTACCATCTATAGATGTAGTTAATGAATTTAATCCATCAAAAGAATTTGCTACACCTACAATCTCCTCCTAAATATCCTTAATCTTTTTATATGTCTCAACTGTGAGAAAACCTGTATTACAACATACTCTATAGATATTAGTACAGTGCCTCAATGCATTATCTGTCAATTTTAACTTATAATTAATCTTCTTCCTTTTAGACTCAATCTCTTGATAAAATGTAGCTCTTTCTACTTGTGTGAACCTCTCCAGTGCTTGTCAGTTTGATATCTGCTGCAAGGAATGAAAATCCTTTGAAATGTGCTATGTGATTATCTTAAGCTTGTTAGATGGGCTCACATCTCTATCAAACTTGCACTTCGGGACTAGTCTATACAAAATAATGATAGATTGATCAATAACCCCTTTATCCATAGATCCCTCCTTCATCATTTTCTATGCAACCATCATCATGAGTTCAATAGACCTCATCTTGGTTATGCTTTTCTTTTCAACCTGTGAGGTGTCAATTGAAAACAATGATGGACTCACTACTAGATCCCTGTTGGATTCCTCTTTCTTCTCCTCTAATGATTTAACCTTTATAGCTTCCTCACTTGCACCAGTAGCTTCACCACTTGGAGTAGTCTCAGTAACTGTCGGTTCCTCCTTAGGAACTATAACCTCATCTTGTATATCTATATCTGGTGGACTATTATCCTCAACATTAGTAACCTATATATTATCAACCATTACACTCTCTATATCTACCGGTATCTCAATATTTGTCTGTACATTTGTATTTACCGGGGACTCAATTTCCACTATCTTAATGTTTTTCAAAATTGAGGGTGAAGTACCCATAATACCTTTTCCTTTTCCTTCAACCGAGATGTCTATAGTATCTGTCTTAGATTCTGGTGAAGTATAAAAACCATGGTTCTCTTTAAAGAACTCAACCCATGCCTTGTGGGTCTCCTTGATTATCTCATTTACCCTTCCTAACATACGTGATTATTCTATGCTTGTTAAATATTTTCCTATCTACAACTTCAAGTGTCTTATCCATCTCCTCTGGAGCAATAGAAACATAAACATATAACAAATATTGAATCTTTATATACTTGTCTTCCTGCATTGCTAATAGTCTTATAGCATCTAACATATCATACAATTCTGTCGGTATTTGGTTTTCAATTTCTATCAAGGCTTTCTTATATATCCAAATATAAAAAAACTGCTTCCTCTACTTCTCTTTGTTCATCATCCTCTAAATGTTCATAACAAAACTGTACATTCTTTAACATACCATCTTTAGTAACCTCATCAACTAACTCTACACAATTCTTTGGTGGAATAATATTTACATTAGCAGATTCAATTGCCAAATCAATGTCATCCTTCTTCTTTCTTCTTCCAGTACCGGATGGGGCTGAAGGTGTTACTTTTGGTGCTTTCTTCTGTGTTGGTACCCTGATAGTAACTTTCCTAACTTGTTTCTTATTAGCCTCTACCTTAGTTTCTTTAGTTTTCTTCCTTATTACCCTTTTGAATGCGAGGGGTGTGTCATCTTCAGATGCAGATTTAGCTGCAATGGGTTCAATGAATATTTCTGCTTCTTTCCTCTTCATGCCTTTCTCTGGGACAACATCAATCAATGCTTTGATGTTCTGAGAAACCTTTTCAACAAACTTACTTACCTTTCCTTCTTGCTTCTCTTTCTTCTTCCGGTTGAACTCGGTTTCAACCTCTTGTGTCTTCTGCTTAGCAATGACAAAGGTTTTTACAGTTTTATCTACCGGTGCATCAATTAGCATTTGTGCATGAGCATCAAGAATATGTGCATCAACTCCATAACTTTTGGGACCTAACAACTTCCATCAAGGTTTCATCTTTCTTGACCATGAAGCATATGTCGATTGAGTACTTCTCAACAATGTGCTTAGGAACCCTCATCCTAGAATTCATAGACTTTTGAAATGCTTTAAAATAACCCCAAACTTTGTCATCTCTCTGTCTACCCAATGTAGTAATAGACTCTTTTAATTGCCTCCCTACCGAGATATCGAATGCCTATTTTCTCTTCCCAAAACCAGGAGTCTTGTTGATGAAAAATAACATTAAACAGACAATTAGGTTACCATACCAGAATGTTCCTTTCTTTTCTCCTTTAATTTTTCCTAGGTTAATCAAAATTTCATCTAACATCCAACCACATAGATCCAACTTCTCATTCTCCCTCATCATTTTATGAGCTGCATAAATGTAGGAGCTAGAAACAAAATTCAGTCGGTTTGATTGTGTTACCTTGTTACCAATGACTATGCTACCGAATCTGATATCTGTGTCAGTGATAGTATTGATTCTCATTGATCATCTATTTGATGTTGCACCAGTAATCTTGTTAACCTGATCATTTGAAACTTTCTTTTCCGGACTTTGTCTAACCTGTGGTAAACTGGTGATTGCCCTGATAGCCTCTTTTGTAATCTTATATGGTCTATCCAACTAGATAAACTCTCCATGGATTTTGCTCAAAACATACCTAACAATTTTATCTTCAAATTCCAGAATGCCAGTAAACCCTAGATCAACAATATGCTGCTATTCAGGTTTAATCTTTCTAGAATCTCCCATTAACTCATTCATGTACATGCTCTTGATATCAGTCATTCCCAAATCCTCAATATGACAGTGAATGTAAGCTCTTACATCTTCAACATACACGACTCCTTTCGGGACATGGGAAAAATCTCCAACCGAATCATCCAGGGTAGCAACATGCAGATACGCTTGAAAATCAGTCTAGGATAGTCCTTGACCTCAACTACAACTAGATTTGCAACAAAGATAGGTACAGATGATGATTCCACTTCCATGATTGAAGATAAATACTTGTGATTCGTTACCGGTGAAAGACCCTAAAGACCTCTTCCAATCGCTAGTGAAATCACTCAAGATGATATCAATGACTTTGATTTGCCTTAGACTTCCTCTGAATCGCTCTAAATGTAAAGTAATCAGAAATGAATTGAATTTGACCTTTTATCCTCTAAGAAAAACCCTAATCTGTCATTGACATAAATGACTTTCGGTGAAAGATACCGGATCTTGATAAAACATCTCCATGTTGGATAAGCATCTCCAATATCTAGAACATCTTCCAGAACCTCTTCTTGGGGCATATGTAGTATCTTCATGAATTTTTCCTACCCCTAAGGCATCTGCCTCAGTTACCGAATGAGCTACCTGCTAGTGCAGGAGCAACCTCCTCTACCAAATAAGTAACTGGTGCATTACCATCTGTTGATTGTTCTTCAGATTTCCTGACCCATCTCTGGGTATGATCTTTCTAGATTTCATTAACCTTTTCTTTCTCATTTGATTCTCCATTACCAATCGGTGGAATTCTGCTTTATAGAATTTAGCAATATGTCCAACCTCATTACATGCATAACATGTAACATTGTTCTTTTGAATTTCTTTGCTAAAACTGGGTGTAATTGATTGACCTACACTGATTATCCATTTGTCCAAATTTTCCACATGCATAACATTTAACATTCATTCTGCAATCTTCTATCTTATGACCATACTTATTACATTTAGAACATTGATCGGGAGCAGAATCAGGGTTTTGATTTGCTCTATTTCTACATTGCCTAGCCATGTGACCAAGTTTATTACAAACAAAGCATCTGCTATTAAATTTATACGCATTAAACTGCCTTACCAGTGCCTTATGGTTTTGATCTTCATTTGAAGTACTAGAACTCTGTCCTTGATAAAATCCAAGTCCACTGGAATCTCCATTCTACCTTTGTCTCTTCAATAACTTATCTAGTTGTGCTGAACTAATCTTGAATTTTCTTTATACTCACTTGCAATAGTCAGATCATCTCTCAGAATTATCTTTTGTCTCTGAAGATCTTGTTCATTACTCTGGGATTGTACTGAATCAGTTGTCAACATATCATTCTCATGAACCAACCTACCACATTCTTCAAATTTGATCTTCAGAGATACAACAATATTTTCTTCCTTTTTCTTTCGGTCTTCAATCTCTTTAGACATTCTCATAGTTATAGCTTGCATTTCATTTCTCATTACATTGTTCTATTGACTTAGCTTCTGACATTGTTCCTTAAGTGCATCTTTCTCATCATCATCCTTATTCTGTAAAAGTTCCTTCCTCCTAGATTGAATAGATGACAGGCTCTCTTGTAGGACAAGAATGAATTCCTGAGCAGAATTCAATTCATTTTGTATCTTCAAGTTCTTCATCCTTTCAGCATCATAATATTCAAGTGCCACCTCAAGTTGCTTTTCCAAACTCACATCCAGGGATTCTAGATTTAGGATCTTCCTCAAGTTTTTAAACTTCCTCTGAGGCAAGAGGCTCTAATACCAATTGTTGGAATCCAAGAACACTAAGAGCGGGGGGTGGGGGAGGGGGGGAAATCAGTGTTCTATCAGAATAATTAATTTTAACCTTATTAAAACATGCATACAACAACCGGTATACCGGTACATATAGAATTGAAATAAGTAACACAACCAATAAGCCAATCACATAAATGAATACCATAACACAAAGAGTTATACATGGAAAACCTCAAAGAGGAAAAACCACGGCGGGATTTGTGACCCACAATATCAATCCACTAGCCATATGAAGAGATATTACAAAATATAGGGGCCTGCACTTGGAGGAAGTCTTGCAGCCTAGAGCACACTACTCAATCACAAAAGGAGCCTCACTGACTACATACAAATCCAGACTACAATCCAGAGAAATGATTGAACTTAAAAGATATCATCTTCTATGCCTGAATATAGTTCCAGTTAAGCTTTGTCTGAATACAATTCCATTTAAGCTTTGTCTGTTCCAGTCTGAAACCCTAAACCCTTTACTGGAATACCCTTTACATAAATATCCTCACATACATAATATTTCTCATATATTTTGCATTACATAGCATTATCATATTCTTCTATCCATCCATATTTCAAAATGATCTAATCAACTGACCTATATACCCTTTACAATTTATCATGCCTTACGTCGGCTTACAAAGATATTTACAATATGAATATACATGTCGGCTAGATAACATAAATACATGAATATAAAAAAAATGCTGATGTTAGATAAAAAAGATGGCATCCAATACCGATAACCTGATTCTAAACCATGTAGGCTTGCATTGCCGGTAACCAAAGAAATCCATCCAACCTGTAGGTGCCATTGTCAGTGTCGGTGCTGGTGTAGTGTCTGTGAAGTGCTTGTTGACACATAACTAACCAAAAATATGAAGCCAGAATAAATTACCATATTGCCATCGATGAAAACATAGTGAAACCAACCAATTGAGTGTCAATTGCCAACATTACCGAAATTCGATAAAACACAATGAGCATTTGATATGTCGGTAGGGAAACAAATATAAAGATGCAGGAGTTATTTACTGTTTGTGGTGTAATAATTGATGAGGAGTTACAAAAGTGTTTGGAATATGTAAATAAAACAATTTTCTGGAGCAGACATCGACATGTGAGTCTAATGGTAGGTAGAGTAAATGAAATAGTTAAGGAGACCCATGAGGCATGGGTAAAATTCTTTATCATTAAACCTGATTTCTTTACTCCATCGGTATTCCCTCCTAAGTCTGGTATTCAAGACACATCATTTGATGGTAAGGGGAAAGGTATATTAGGTTTGAATTCATCGGTTTTGGAACATAAATAAACATAGGATATTCCTCCGGCAGTATCACCTGTACATAATGTAGAGAAATTGATAGTTAACACTGCAGTTGTGCATGATAAGCAGGATACATCGGAACATAATATTCTGGATGTAGAGGTTATTGATGTAGATATAGAATATAAATAGGCTGAAGATATTAAACATCTGACAACAAATGTACATACAAAAGAGGTTAAGGTTGAGCAAGTTACTGCACCAAGTGGCGAAACCATCGGTGCTAGTCAGCAGGTTGGAGAGTCCAGTTATTCATTGTTGGCACTTGGCTCATCCAGTCAAGTTGATTTTGGACAGAGGAATATTGAGCAACTGAGAATTTTTTAATTGATGTATGTTGCAAACCATAAGTTAAGGAAGGAAGGAACATAAGGCAAGCAAGTATTGAGCAGGCCATTCTGGTTCTGCAACAGCTAGTTTCAGGATACACTAGTTCGATAGCTAGCCCCTCTGGCAAGCTTAAGAGTTTGACTGAACTTATTATAAAAGAGTTTCAAACTATTAACAGATATCAAACCACCAGTTAATAGAGAGATACAATGCAGCTAGGAAGGTCACCTATGACAATATGATCATATCAGATAAGGTGAAGATGACATAGAAACTAATAAAGATTGATGAGCCTCTTAATCAGTGTAGTTGTATATATAGGTCTTGTACTAACACCGACAAACTTATAGCTGACCTGGAGGTAAAAACAAAAGCAGAAAAGGCCCAGTTGGAACATCTGGCTAACAATTTTAATGGTACTCAGTCATTGACCAGTGCTATTAATGGTCAAATTTTGGTTACAGAATCTGAGATATCAGCCTTGGAGAGAGATATGGATAGGTTAATTCGGTGAGCTAGGGAATTGAGAGGATTGGTATGTCCCCGGTTGAACACTATGTTACTTCATAAGTGGGAAAGTTTAGAATTGATGAATAAACCCACACCAGAAGACCTAACTGAAGAAGAACTTCATGCATACATTCTTAATGGGTTTGTATCTATTTTGGGAACATTGAAAATCAGTTGGGATACTTAGGATTTTTGAAGGGTTCTTACCCGGATATATTCAAGTACATCTAGATCTGGTAAACACATTCTTTTGCTCTGCCTTTGTCATTGATGTCAAAGGGGGAGTGGTTGTGCTAAAAAATGTTAAGGACATAAGAAGTAATGTATAGCTCAGGGGGAGTAGGGTTAGTTTTGGTCATCAGTTTTGGGAGGAACCGCGATAGCATTTCAACGATCCATTTTTCACTTTAGTATTGCCATCAATGCCAAAGGAGGAGATTGTTGGCAATTGACAGTCATCCAGTTTAGCTGTGTTGTCATTGATGGAAACACACACCATTTTGGGTGTGACATTTAACTAGTACTCATCGATATTCATGATTAAGTAACCGACATTCAATTCATCTGACAGACAAGGGAAACTGGCAAACTAGGAACCAGTATTTGAGGTTGACATACAAGATTGATCTGGAAGGTCTAGACGGCAACAATCATTAGCATCGGTCACAAAGTTTAATGTATTTATTTTTGTCTAGGCTGATATGTAAATAAATTATAATATCATTATAAGCCAACATAAGGCATTCATGTTTATTTTTGGGAAAGGTATTTAAGTCAGTTCAGTTAGATTATTTTGGATATACATACAAAGAGAAGGAATATATAGTGGTGTGATATTGTGTGAGCAATGTTGATCAACTAAATGCAAATATAATATTCTATAGTCAGTCCTTGTTATTGGTTTGGGATGCAAAGTAAGTTATAAATAAAGGAGGACACAACAAAAATCGGTACAGACAGTGCTTGAACTAGAACTCATCCAACATAGTAGATGCATTTTCTGAGTTCAGAATTTTGTTTGTAAACCAGTATTTGGTGTTTGTAGTCAGTAAGGCTCCTTTTGTGATGAGCAGTGCACTCTAGGATGTTGGCCTTCCTGCATGTGTAGGCCCCTATTGTAATATTTATTCATTTGGCTAGTGGATAGATATTGTGGGTCACCAATCCCATCATAGTTTTTCCTCCTTGAGGTTTTCCACGTATAAATCTATGTATTATGGTGTATGTTCTTGTGGTGGCATCATTTCTACTTACTGTCATATTTTTTATGGTTACCGATTATTGAATTACTTTATTAATAAGGTTAAAATTGATTTCACCGGTAGAAAACTGATTCACCCCTCCCCTCTTAGTGTTCTTGGATTCCAATAGAGTTCATGGTCTTTGTTGTGTTTGAGTTTCATGGCATTTGGATTTAATTTTGGTGAGATATCGATTTCGGTATTGGCCCGTTGATATGTTCTTATCGATTAGTCTAGCAGTATGTTGAGCGGAGTTGGATCGGGTTGTGGTTGATTTATGTGACTTGTGGATTGCTGATTTATGTTTCTTATGTCTTTTCTGATGTTCCCAGAGGATTGTGTGATGTTTTTTACATTGGACATTGTTCTTAATGATTTGAGCCGACTTGTTATTATTTAGACATTTCATGAACCGATTGGTCTTTAGGCCGACTTGATCAAGTTATTATTATTTGCGAATGGTATAAATAGAAGTTTGTGAATCATTTGAGAAGATGGAAGATGGAAGATAGAAGACATAGTTTAGAGATTGAGCGAAGATGTAGAACCGGTGAGATTATGGTCTGGTGGACTGAATTCTGAAGGGCTGAGGTCTAGATTAGGGTAGAACCAATAGACTATTTACAGAGGCTGATCCGATATGTGGATGATCTGTGGATCTTATACTTGTGTTGTAAGCATTGTTTGTATCTTGGACTGTGATCCAACATGTGGCATATGTAATTCTCCAGACTTTAATAAGAACTGTTTATACTATTTACTGGTTGTGTATTATGTGATGTTACTGGTTGTTCTTTTTGCTATTTTTGGCTTTGTGTTATTGGTTATCGGTATATTTTCCATGGTGTTTGTGTTAGGCTGGAAGGATGGGTTGTCCTTCATTGGATCTCCCTACCTTGACTACATCAAATGGTATTAGACCTAGTTTGTGAAATTGTTGTTGGAGGAAGACTCAGTTGGTTGGAGAGAAAGTTGAGGCAACTTGTGGACTTGTTCAAATCATCGAACATGAGGTAGAGAAAGGTTTGCAAGTAGACCACTGATCTTAGAACTTGATCTTGAGGCAGATAGTGTGTGGAGACTTGAACATATTGTCGATTGAGGCAGGCTGCAGATTGGACTGGTAGATCGTCGAGGAGAGGCAACCAAAAGATGTAGTCAAATCATCGAACCCCTTGAGGCAGTTGCAAATACCTACTGACAGATCGTCAAACCGGATCAAGTGATGGGACTCACTTTTCAATTAAGCTCGAGAGTCTGATGCAGGAGAACTAGTGTAGTTCTTACCGATTGAGCAGTTTGCAGTGGAATTTCTTGGAGATTGTGGCATTTCTTCATGTTTAAGTTTTTAGTATTGTCGATTTGGATTTATTCCCTTGAGTTTGTGGTCTTTGTCGTGTTCAATTTTCATAGCATTCGGATTTAATTTCGGTGAGATATTGATTCTGGTATTGGCTCGATTGATATGTTCTTACCGGTTAGTCTGACAGTGTGTTGAGTGAAGTTGGATCGGGTTGCGGTTGATTTTTGTGACTTGTGGATCGTTGATTTATGTTTCTTATGTATTTTCTGATGTTCCCAGAGGATCGCGTGATGTTTTGTGCATTGGAAGTTGTTTCGAATGATGTGAGCTAACTTTTTATTGTTTACACGTTTCATGAACCAATTGGTCTTTAGGACGACTTGATCAAGTTATTATTATTTGTAGATGGTATAAATAGAAGTTTGTGAATCATTTGAGAAGATAGAAGATAGAAGATAAAAGATAGAGTTTAGAGATCAAGGGAAGATGTAGAACTGGGGAGATTATGATCTAGTGGACTGAAGCCGAAAGGGCTAAGGTCTGGATTAGGGTAGAACCAACAGACTGTTTCCGGAGGCCGATATAATATGTGGATGATTTGTGGATATAATATTTGTGTTGTAAGCATTATTTGTATCTTGGAATGTGATCCAGCATCTGGCATATGTAATTATCCAGACTGTAATAAGAACCATTTATACTATTTACCTGTTGTGCATTTTGTGATGTTATCGATTGTTCTTTCTGCTATTTTTGGCATTGTGTTACTGGTTATCAGTATATTTTGCATGGTGTTTGTGTTAGGCTACAAGGATGGGTTGTCCTTCATTGGATCTCCCTAACTTCACTGCATCATAAAGATAGAGATAGGAAGTAATGTATAGATAGAGGGAGAGATGTAGTGGTATAGGAACATATAGATAAAGAGATAGATGAAATAAGTGATAGGGAGAGATAGATATAGAGAGGAAATGAGATAAGGATATAGAGGTCCAAAAAGAGGGAGAATGAGAGAGAGATGGATGGATAGGATGAGGCATGTCTAGAGATTAGGGAGAGAGATGAAGCTTGAGGTTGAGATGAAGATAGAGAAAAATAGGAGGGAAAAAAGACAGATCAAGGGAGAGGGGGAGATAAAGATAGAAAGAGATATTGAGATATATAAAGGAAGAGGGAGAGATGATATATATATATATGTAGTGAGATAGAGCTAGAGAGTTAGATATATATATATATATATATATATATATATATATATATATATATATATATATATATATATATATATATATAGAGAGAGAGAGAGAGAGAGAGAGAGAGAGAGAGAGAGAGAGAGATCAGGGAGATAGATATATATTGGAAGAGAAAGAGAGTGATATAGAGATATAAAGGAAGAAAAAGGGAGAGAGAGGTAGAGATAAAGAGATAGATAGGGGAATAGGGCTAGGGAATGAGGGAGGGAGAGATAGGGAGAAATAGAGAGGAGGGTAAGATAAAGAGAGGGATTGGCCCAAAGAGAGAGAGGGGGTATTAATATAGATAGAGGAAATAATAGATAGATAGAGAGGGACAAGGAGAGAGATAGAGATATATGTATAAAAAGAGATAGATGGACTAGCTAGAGAGAGATGGAGATGAAATATAGAAAAAGACATATTGTGTAAGAGATATGGAGTGAATGAGAGAGAGAGAGAGAGGGAGGCAAGAGTGAGATAAATGAGCTAACAAAGACAAGTAATAGAGAGAAAGCTTTAGAATTTAGAGAGAGGGAGAGAGATAAATATGGGGAAAGATAGAGAGAGAGAGAGAGAGAGAGAGAGAGAGAGAGAGAGAGAGAGAGAGAGAGAGAGAGAGAGAGAGAGAGAGAGAATGTGTATATACATTAGAGAGAGAGAGAGAGAGAGAGAGAATGTGTATATACATTAGAGAGAGAAAAAGTAGAGAGATATAAAAGGAGGGAGTGATGGAGAGAGAGAGAGAGAGAGAGAGAGAGAGAGAGAGAGAAAGGATCTAGAGATAATATAATTTGTAAAATATTAAGGCGGTAAGAAAGAGGGAGAGATGGAAGGAGAGAAAAAGGGGGAGAGGGATAATTAGAGATAGAAAGAGTGTGAGAATTAGAGAAGGGGAGATATAGAGATAGAAAGATAAAGATATAGGAAGTGATATATGGAAAGGTAAAGAGGGATATAGAGCGGAAGAGAGAGATGAAGGAAAATGAGTGAATAAGATATACAAATTGTGAGATAGAACAGAGATAGGGAGGGAGAAATAGGGTGGAGTGTGCTATCACTATTTTAAAAATGGATGTTCTCAGTTCATAATTGGCTAGGTTTTTGAAAATTTTGAGTCTGGTATGCCCTAGTTGCTTCAAAATTGTTTTAAGTCCTAAGGAGTTCAGAGTTTTAGGTTTTAAGTCACTTCAATATCTAAGAAAAAACCTTTGGTTTCTAATCCTGCGTTACTTTATTCACTTAAGTGATGGGTCCTCTTGTCATGCAAAGTGTTCCCCCCGTTGCTATTTACCTAGGCGGTCCCTTTAAATGTTTTAAATTTTATTCGCCTTTAAATCTGCCTTTTCTAATGTTCGTCGGGCCTTTTAAAAGTCGATCAACTCTCAGTCAATCGAACGGCCTGCATGGATTCATGAACTCAACATGCCCGAAGATTACCTATCGCGAAATAACGAAAATGTTTGGCGGGACCCAGCAATGAGGACTTCTCTCTTGGCTAAAGGGCGATCAGTTTGCAAAGAGATTAATGGCTCACGTTGATTCACAGTCGGGAGGTGCTCGTGGTTTACAAGTTGCGAAATGGCGAAAAGATGGTGGGCCCAGGTGAAGTGGTTGGTAGAAAGAGTAACAGCAGTGCAAGTCTCTGTGATTGGATGACCTATGGTGTTTTGCGAGATAAAGATAACTATGTTTTACCCTTCACGAAATAGAGAAAGAGTTTGGTGGGCCCAACATCCTAGCTTTGTCTGAAGATTAAAGACCGATCATGTTCTTTCTGATCAGATGGCCCTTGTTATTTCGTGAGATCAAAGTGCATGTGTTTTAACTATTGCAAAATAGGGAAAGGTTGTGGCGGGTGCTAGAAGCCGGTGGGTTTTCTGACGAGTAAAGAGTGAGTGGTTCAGAGAATAATCAATGGCCTGCGTTGATTCGCAAGCCAAAGATGCTCGAGAGTTAGTTTTTGCAAAATAGTGAAATGACATGGCATTCCAGGTGAGCAGTCGAGTAGGTAGGGATAGGGAATCAAAAGGTTACACATGTCCTCCAGATCGCGTAAATCAAAGAACAAACTTGGCGACCAAGTTGTAGGCCCAACAAACAGAATGACGTAAACTAAAGACAAAGAGGATATATGTTAGGCACAGGTGGCAATGAAAGAAGTGGATCCCACTGAAGTCTTTCAGCGAGTAAGAGGTTGACACATCAGTCCAAAAGGGATCAAATGCCAAAGTGGAAAGTGTTTATTTAGAGGGCCCATGTCTGTAGGTTCTAACGGTTTGATAAGGGACAAGCATCTCAAGAAAGATTTGATGGTGGGCGTTTTTTCACAACCCAAAGATGTGAGCTTGTTACCATTTGCAAAATGGCGAAGATGGTTAGCGGTAGCCAATTTGAACATGGTTAGTAATATAAACCACCAGGTTAAGATGGAGTAAAGACCGATCAAGTTTCAGTTGATCGGATGGCTAGCGTAGTTTCGTGAGGACAAGATGCAAGATGGTTACCTATCGCCAAATAGTGAAAAGGTTTTTTAGTCTGTTGCCAAATGAGGAAAAGTGAAAAGCTAAAAGTCGATCAAGTTTCAGTTGATCAGACGGTCGGTGTGATTTTGTTAGATGAACCTGCAAGCACTTTATGCTCTGCGAAACAACGAAAGAAGAAAAAGAAAAAATACTCAGAGCTGTTCTGACCCGTTGGAGCCAAATTTATGAATTCAATTCTGAAGGGACGACCGAAGCATGCGATGTTAATGTCGTAGTTAAGGAGCCCAATTGCTGTATACACCCTGCATCAATTGAATGAGGGTATCATTTCATAGAAAAAGTTACAGAGGGAGCTGGTGCATAGCAGAAGTTTGCAAACCAAAAATCAGGTTCTCTTGTTCTTTGTTTACCCTTTGCTTAAAGATTGCTGAATTGTGGTCTTGTGTTGTTAGAACATTATTTTGATTGATAATTGGCTCAGTCGAATACTTTTAAAATGGGACCCAGAAGAGAATTAACAGGGAAGGTAAATTACCAGGACCGAAATATTTGTGATGATTTTCTTGAGCAGTTAACCATGTCAACCAATGTCGGGGCTAGAGCTAAGGAATTAGTACCAAAGAACCCCCATCTGAAAATTGGGGATGGTTTATATGATAAAGGAAATTGGTTGAGGGACCCTGAAATAGGGATATCCAGTCTCACTTTGTTTAAAGTGGCTTTTGGTCAGAGACATGCCTCTTCCCCTATGAATAGTATCTGGGATTTAGATGTGGGAAAACTTGTGGTCCCTAGTGTGTTCATGGATGTTGATTTGTTGACCTTAATAGCACAAAGTTATGACCTTGTTGCCAGATGCATCAGAAACATAAAGGGATCAACCCTTTTTGAAATCAAGGATGAAGAATTTAGAAATGTTTTCAAGCTTAGTGAAGCTTCCAACTATCTTGAGCCTATTGATTTTGAGGCATTAACCCAAGTTTACAATGCCCAAAGAGATCATCTTAGGAGTGGCCCATTGAGAGAATTTTTTGTGAAAATAGAGGGATTAGCAGTTGTAGGCCCTAACACAATGGAGCCATTTTCCTTGAATCTGTTTACCTTGAGATCTAAGGGGTATGTACTGGACACTGTGTCAAATTTTTGGGGAAGATGCTAAGAAAAACATGCCAGTCCATTATATGTTAATGATTGCCCAAATTTTGAACCCTTCCCTGGCCATAACATTTGACTTTGCTCCTTTCCTCACTGATGCTATCCATGCAAGCCTAGTAGGAATTAAAAATGGTAAGGTAGACAAGCCATTTGGATTGTATTCCTTGTTGATGCATATGTTTCTTTTCAAAGGGGCAAATTATTTTGCAAAAGAGATGGACCTGGTTAAGGTCATGGATAAAGAGGAGATGCCAGTGCAATTATGGAGTACTATTCTATCTTGGGATAGAAAGGATGCGAGTTATCTAAATTTTGATAGATGCTTTGCATCTAAGATTAGAGTGTTGTTATGTGCAGAAAACCCTAGGATTCCCAAGGCTCTCTTGGAATTCCTTGGGCCCAAAGAGTTTGCAGAGGACATCAAGACTGTTCATAACTAGGGAGATATGTATTTGTATCTAGTCTCTACTATTTTGAGAGTATATGGTTTCAGAGGAACCCCCTACTTACTGCCTTATCAAGTTTCATTGAAGATAGGGATTGTAGAGGTGTTGAGATAGATTGGTGGAGTGGAGGAAGCCGAGTTGACCAACAGGGGTAAAGGGACAATTTTCCCAACCATCACAATGGCTCATCATTTTGTAATAACCAAAGGTGGATGGAAGTACTTTGAAGAATTTTTTACACGGTACATGTTATCAACTGCAGTATCAAGGTGTGCCAACCCTAAAGATTTCTTCAACGACATGTTCAGAAAGAGGGCAGTTTGTAAGATCAGGCCTCATCAATTTCAGTTTCCTGAAGATTTGATCAGGAATGAATTCAGTCTAGATGAGCAGAAGCTAAGGAAGGAGAAGTGGATTGCCTACAAGAGAGCCCTTGACTTCATCCACCAATTTGATTCTAGCTATGATCCTCTTTCTAGTTTTACCCCATTTAAGGAAAAGATTAAATTCTTGATTCTTTTTTTTGAGGATTTAATGCAAACCCTAAAGGAGAAGAGAGAGGCCATAATGTGGAATGATCTTGATAGGGCTAAATTGGTCCTATCCAAGCCTGCCTTTGCTAAGGTTGTTCCACCAAGTAACTATATAATGCAAAAAAAATCTAAATACACTGTGATGATGCCAGTGTCAGGTGAACCTTCTACTTCCAAAGGGAAGAGGGCCATTGAAGATATTGTAGAGATTCAGGATTCACCAAAAAGGCAGAGGGTAGGAAAAGAAATTGAATCTGATGACCCTCAGTACTCTCCCTCTCAGTCCCCAATTCATATAGGAGATGAGCAAGCTGTGGCAGAGCAATTATTACAATTAGGGAGTCTAGTGAAATTGCATACACCTACAATGAGACTCAAGAAGGAATGCCAGAGGAGCTGCCCAGTGCTGAAATGGACATAACTGATGGTGAGCTACAAGGAAAAGAGTTGGACATCACTGTCAAGAAAGTTAGTGAAGAATTCCTAGCTGACAGCAATTTCGTTGCATCAGGTGCTTTCATGCAGTTTCTTTGGAAACATAATATTGATTAGTTCAAAATCAGATGTGCAAAAAGAACAAATGAACAACCTCATAAAGATACAAATTCAATAGAAGAAGAGGTCAAAGAAGAAATGATGGTTGAATTCAAAGCCATCACTCCTGAGGCTGGAAGGGAAATGGTTTCAAAAGCCGGTGTGCTAATTCTCCCTGAATGGGATATAGTTGATGCATTGGTCTTGGAAGCGGTCGGAAAGGAAACCAAGCCAATGAAAGGAGTGGTATTTAGTAAATATGATGCCTCTCTGGTAATGTGGTCCCTTAAGAGAGATGAGGGTAGAAGAAGTAAGGACACCTCAGAGTCTAATCTCTTAGGAGGAATGATAGTCAAGAGAGTCCAAGACACAGGGGTGGTGGAAGCAGCTAGTACTATTTTAGAGACTGCTAAGTTCAATGTAGCAGTAGCAGAGAAGGAAGCAAAAGAAAGGGCTGATCTTAAAATCAAATTGGAGACAGTTCTAAAGGCTTATGATGAAGCAAAGAAGGAGGTAGCCAACAAGGACACTATCATTGCCAAACTTCAAATTCAGCTGATGGGATAATACCAAAGAGGTGAGTCCTCTACCTTGGCAATCTCTTCATCTCCAGTAAGACCTCCTCCTACTAGTCCCATCATATAATTCCCTCCTTCTCCTATGCTTTCTGGTTTTCAACTAGCTGAGACCTATCAACATGAATTGGAAAAGATGAAACGGGCTTAGGCCCTATTTGCAAGCAAATATGAGGAGAAGATAAAAGCTACAATTTTGAGTTTTGCTGATAAAATTGATGCTCCCACAGTACACATAAATATGAAGAGGATCTTGGACACTCTTAGTGAGTTAAATGAGGACAAGGCTATTTTAGAGTCCATTCTGAATAAATGGTTGCCCAGAGAAGTGGACCTAGAACTGATGTGTGCATCATATGATGAAACTGGGTCTGATGCTATTATTAAGTCCACATGTGAGTTGACCAAGCATTTGACAAAGGTGGTAGAAGGAAGAGCTAATGTGGAGAGGAAGGTCATATTGTATAGGAAAGAGTATATTGAGCATAAATTTGCATTGTTTCCTAGAGGTTTTGTTAATCAAAATCAGTTGAAAGATAAACAAGTATGGCTAGATGAGTTAGGGGCTAATTTATCCTTAAGGGTAAATGAAATAATTAATAAAGATGACACCTCACTGTTTGTTAAAACAATTGAGGAAATAGAGAAGATCAAATCACATTATGGGTTTTTGGAGTCAGAGGTAAGGAAAGTGAGGAACACTTGGAAAAAGTTATTAAAGTTGAATAAAAGGCTTATCGGTCACTCATGGCCTACTGATGATCTTTTCCAAGAGTGGTCCAAGAAATATACGATGCAAGAAGAAGATGCTCCAGATCAGTTGGAAGATGCTCCAGGACAGTTAGAGGGTATTGCAGAAGGGTTACCAACTGAAAAGGCCGCTGAGTCAAAAAGAGACTTGTAACTAATTTTTGATCAAATTATAGTTGTAACAAATTTTCCTAGGGAAGTTGGAAGCTTTGTGCATCCATGTTGTTATAAATGGATACCAGGACTGTGAAAAAGGAGATCACAAGAAATTGTAAGGAAATGCTATAGAAATTTATCTGAGCTTTTTTCTAAGTCTTATAGAGAACATTCAAGTGTTTTGTAATATTTTCTGAATTAATATCAATACACAGACCATCAACTTTGAGCCTAGAATCCGTGTTGTCTTCAAGTGTGCTCACAAATATTTACTGTTTTCATTTTGAGTAATCTAGGGTTATTCATTTGAGTATGGGTTGGAAGGCAATCTTAAATAGATGCTTTTCTTAGCTTTTCTCTTCAAGAGGGGAATTAAATATGCAGGAATCATTTCTATCAGTAAATTCCTTGTGGGAGACTTTGAATTTGATGAATGCTATCTAGTTTGATGAGGGTAAATTCTTATGTATGTCAGGCATATGTGGGGTTTATAAAAGCCGAGGTGATGGGATGTATGGAGATGTTTAATTGTGAGATTATTGTTTAAACTTAGATGACTCTGTGGCCTGGATAAGGCACTGGTATCTATTGTGATTATCTTTTACATATCTTGTAGGTCGATATTGAACATGAGCATAAGTTTTCTTTCTTTGTTTTAGTTAGTTTTGAGGCGATAAGATTCATTGGTTTTCAGACTGGTTTACTGTGGATCTATTTTAAAAGGTGTGAAGTCAATTCACATAAGGTATACCTGCCTGAACTTTGGATAAGTTCAAAGTGTAGAAGGTTCATCAAACCTTGTCATATGTTGCTCTGAATTTTCCTTCTCCTTGATTTCTCTTCTACAGACAAAGTTTATTATTTTATTATAAGGGATTTTAGGGGGAATCATAATTTGGGAACAACAGAGTGTGTGTGTGTGAGAGAGAGATATATATAGATATAAAGATAAGGAGGGAGAAAGAAGGAATGTGTGTGTGAGTAAAAGAGATATAGAGATAGATATAAAGAGGGACAAAGATATGCAAATAGACAAAGAGGGGGGAGAGGGACAAAGATGATATAGAAGTCGAGAGATATAAAAAGAGGGAACATGAGGGGGAGAGATAGATAGAGTGGGAAGGATAGAAGGGGAAAAGAGAGAGATATTGGGAGAGGTAAGGATAAATAGATAAGGTAGGAAGATGGAGATGTAGATAATAATCAAATGACATGCTAACATCAGCATAGCTCCCCAGGGACATATGCTATCCTTAAATTATTGCCATGAAATGTGTAATAAAAAATTAGTTGCTCCTTTTTGCTCTCTCGCTCTAAAAATTTAATTTTGTTAAGTTGAAATTTATTTTATTATATAAATTAAAATAAAATTAAAATATTATTATTCTATAATAATAATTTTTTATAAGACAAAATATGTAAATTCTAATATCTTTTAATTATTAATTGTAACTCTATAAATTACTACAAATAAATAAGAAGAATCGGAAGAATTAGAATAAATAATAAAATATAGAATATCTAATAAAAGAAGATAATATTAAAAGATATTCTTACCAAAAGAAAATACTAATAAAAGAAAGATTTTAATTTAAAATATAATTATTTTATCATAATTAAAATTTAATATGACAAATAATTATAGATTAAATTAATTATAGTAATTTTTAATTATTATAGGAAGACATAAATAATTAAAATAATTTTAAACTTAACAAAAATAAGAAAAAGAAAAGAAGAAGAAAAATTAGAATTAAATAAAGCTAATTCTTTCTTTTTCAATATTTTTTCTTTATTTTTTTAGAAACTTAAAAAAGAGAATATTCTAGAAAAACAAATAATATTAAGAGATATTTTGACTAAAAATAGATAATAATAAAATATATAGATTTTTTCTAATGCATATTATTTTTCTAATAAATAATATTAAAATGCATATTTTTATGCCAAAGGCATTCGTATATGAATTGAACCACCTACTTATTGAAATCAATGGTTCAAAATTGAGGAGAAGAATGCAAGACTATCTCCCCAATTTTGAACCACTACTTTCAATAAGTAGGTGGTTCACTTCATATAGGGAATGGCTTCGACATAATGATTATAATATAATACACATTTTATAATGAAAAAATATAATTTTCTTAAAAGTATAATCCTAATTTAATTTAAAAAATTTGTATAATAATAAAATTCTCAAATTTAATTATTAATTTGTAATGTAATATTATATTATTTTTTATATTTATGTAATATTAATTATAATTAGAACTTTGAAGTGGGGATGGCATTTGATAGGTGCACGTGGTAACTGGTTTTCATGGCCGCAGACTAGGATTTGTCGCTAGCTGCACCCTTCTTCTATGCTTTATCTGCTATTAGGTGGTCATGGGGTTGTGTTCAGCATTCGGGGGGGATTATTGTTTTTCTTTCTTCCGCGTGGGTGTGGTGCATGTGGGATATGGCAGTGAGTGGTTTTTGTGTGGTTGTTGCTTTCTTTTGGCTTTGGGCATTCTATGTGTCATTTCCTCTCTATGTATTTGCTTTCAGTAGTGTGGGTTTGTGGTTTTTTCAAGCCCTTGATGTTGGGTGGAGATTCTTTTGGTTTTTTGTGCTACATGGCGTTCAGCGGGGCTCCTTCTGGTGATAAAGACTTGTTGTCACAAGATGTTGTGGCTGGTAGCAGCTCTCCTTTGATCATGCACAAGAATCCTCTGCTTGGGGTAAATAGCAGTGTCACTCCCCTAGATGATGGTTTTAAGCCTATGAAAGTCAATGAATGCCTGGATAAAAGTGAAAATAGACTTGTTCTAGTAATTCAACCAGACTTTGTGATGGAGGAAATCAATTACTTGTCCAACCATGCCTTGATCTATAAATTTTTGGGGATGAAGGTATCCTTTCCCTTCCTAGAGTCATGGGCTAGATGCATGTGGAACCCAAAGGGGGAAATTGATGTCCTGCTTGTGGCCAATGGATTTTTTTGGTGATCTTCAACTGCATGTCAGATAGAAACAAGGTTTTTGAAGGAGGGCCCTATTTCTACAATCAAGTTGACCTTTCCTGAAACCATGGCATGTTTGTTTCACTCCTTCAAAATAGCTCCCTTCGAAGGTTCTAGTTTGGGTGAGACTTCCTTGGTTCCCTCTAGAATTCTGGAGAGATGACATCTTCACTCTAGTCGTGGCATAACTGGATACACCAGTAGGAACTTCTCATCAAACTATGGAGAAGAAGGTAATCACATACACCTACGTTTGTGTTGAGATAGATTTAAATAAACATCTTCCTAATTCTATAGAGATCCAGATGGGATCTAGTTTGTGGGTTCAACAGCTTGATTATCAAACATTGTCTTTTTGTTGTTGTATCTTTCATGGATATGATCATTTGTAGCATAAGTGTCCTAAATTTCAACCTACAAGAGCCTCTAAAGTTGGGTAGAACAACACACCCCCTAAGAAGGATAAGGGGAAGACTCCCATGGTAGAAGATAAATAGGGTTTCATTCTAGTCAAACCCGTAATAAAAAATGGGGTAAAAAGAGGACCTTTAATGATAGGCAAAATGATGAAGTTTTTAATAAGTTTGATGCTTTGGATGATTTGGACCAGTTTGATGGAGGTATTACTAATCTTCCCAATGTTTGGTAGGGGCAGGAGAATTAGCTCTGGAAGATAATACTGCTATTGAGGAGGAAACAAGGGAGGAAGGGATAGGCATGCAGCTGGATACAAAGCCCCATGTGGGGAACTCAGATGAAATGGGAACAAGTGAGGTTTTGGCTTTGGTTGATAGTTCAGTCGGCACCTGCCCTATGGAAAGTGTGAGAAAGGAGATTCAAGAGGGAAGTAAAAATAAAGGGACTCCTCCGAGATTAGGAATTCATCAACAAGCTCTTAAAAAGGGTGCCTTGGCTAAGAATCCTAAGGTAGGACGAAAGAAGGATCAAGAAAAGGTGAAGCTGGTTGGTGAGACACTAATGGAGTCTGGTACTGTGAAGACCATTTACTCTCACATCTATTCATCTCATAAATTATTATTCTTTCATGGAATGAAAGGGGGCTAAATAACATCCATAGACAAAAGGCTATTCGAGAGTTGGTTGCTGCAAATTCTCCCGACGTTGTTTTTATTCAAGAGACTAAATTATCTATTGATAATATGTTCAACAAGGCAAGAAAAATATGGGCTCATAGTGACTATAAATGCATTAGGGCTTAGGGTAGCTCCGGAGGCATGGCATGCTTGTGGGACCCATGTAAGCTTGTTCCTATTTGGTGGATCTCTAGCAAGTCCTCTATCTTGCTGCTCGCTACAAGTTGTGAAACCAGTGAGAATCTTCTTTTCACTAATGTTTATGCTCCAACTGATCTTATGGGAAAAAAATTTCTTTGGTCACACATCAGATATTTTCATTCCCTTGCCCCTCTTTTTCCTTGGATTATGGTAGGAGACTTTAATACTATCTATAGCCTAGATGAGAAGAGGGGAGGAAATTCAAGGTTGGATCCTTGTGTGGATCTTTTGATACACAATGTTGAGGTTCTGAGATTAGTGGATATAAAACCTTCCAATGGGATGTTCACTTGGAACAACAAAAGATACGAAGGAGAGGCAATAGCTAAGAGATTAGATAGTTTTTTTATTTCCTGCTACTGGTTGGGTGATTACTGGACTTCTTCCTCAGAGATCTTAGATTGGAAAGGATAAGATCATTAGTCGATCAAGCTCTCTACTTCTTCCTTTAGGGTTGGTAAGAATAATTCTTTTAAGTTTCAATTGATGTGGCTTTGTGACCCTTCTCTTCAAGATCTCATGTTATATTGGTGGGTTGAGGGGAAGCCAGCCTTTGGCACATCAATGTACTCTTTTGTGAAACAACTGCAATACATCAAGTACAAGCTCAAGAGATGGAACAGGAACTGCTTTGGTAATATTTTTTTTGGAAAAAAGGGATGCTTAGGACTAGGTTGACTCTATCACTCACACTATTAGGGACCAAGGCTTACCGGAGGATCTCCTTAGAGAGGAATTTGTAGCTATGAAGGAGCTTGAGGAGTGGGAGCACCGCTAGGAGATCTTTTTGGAAATAGAAGTCTAGGGTTGAGTGGCTTCAAGAAGGGGACTGAAACATAAAGATTTTCCATAATACAGTCTGTGACAGGAGACAAGGGAGCTCTATTACTTCTCTCATATCTTCAAAGGGAGCCCTTTTATCCTCTTACAGGGAGATATCTCAGGAGGCAGTGATATTTTATGCAAACCTATTTAACAAAGACTCTATTCCTAATGGGGAGGAGGAAAGGCTGGTTTTGGACAGCATTCCAACCACTGTTAGCAATGAAATGAATGAGGACTTGCTTAAGCCTATTTCTCTTTCTGAGGCAGAAAAGGTGGTGTTTGGTATCTAGAAGGGGAAAGCTCTAGGTCAAGATGGATTTCCAATAAAATTTTACTAGGAGTTTTGGGAAATTGTTAAGTTGGATCTATGGGAGGTGGTGCAAGAATCTTATAGGAATAAGCAAATTCTTATGATTATGAATGTCACTTTTCTTGCCCTCATTCCAAAAATGGAAGAGGCTAATTCCCTGCATTCTTTTCATCATATTGCTCTGTGTAATGTGATTTACAAAATTATCACGAAATTGTTTAGAGAAAGACTTAAACCTTGGCTACATAAGCTAATTTCTAAAGAACAGGGAGGGTTTGATGTTGGTAGACAAATTTTGGATGGGATTATCATAGATTCAGAAACTATTCATTCTATGGTTGTTTCCAAGGAGAAGGCTATGTTCATTAAGTTGGATATGTCTAAAGCCTAGGATAGAGTTAAATGGAATTTCCTTCACAAAGTTTTGTCTAGCTTTGGTTTTAGATTGGAATGGATTAATTGGGTGATGAGTTGTATCAACCTCCTTTTCATTTGTGGTCCTCATCAATAGTGAACCCACTGCTTTATTTGTTGTTTCTCGAGGTCTCCGACAAGGTGATCCCTTATCCCCATACTTGTTTCTTCTAATGGAGGAAGGTTTGGGGAGATTCATTAAATGTTGTGCTAGGAAAGGTTTGATTCAAGGATGGAAGTGGGTTCATGGTCTTCCTCCCTATTCGCATTTGCAATTTGTTGATGACATTGCTTTGATGGGTGCTGCTAGAGTTAATGAGGTGACCAACTTCTGAAGAGCCTTGGATGTTTATTTATTAGCTTCAGAACAAAAGATTAATGAGGAGAAATATTTTATTTTATTTTTTAATATCCATCCCCTCATTCAGGGCAGGATTGCGAGGATATTAAGGTTTCAAGTTGGAACTCTCCCTGTGGTTTATGTTGGAATTCCTCTCTCAGCTTGACGTCTTCCTGGGGAATATTGGCTAGATATTTTGGATAAGCTTTGATGTAAGGTTAGTCACTGGACTAATCAATGGATCTCAACAGTTGGGAGAGTTACTCTTCTGAAGGTGGCATTTCAAGCTCTCCCTATTTTCAGATGCTTTGGGTTGACAACTCCTACCAGCTTTATTGAGGAATATGAGGCTCTTTCCAGGCAGTTCTTGCGGATAAGTAACTTTATCTCCTCAAAATGGAGTTTATTGAAGTGGAAGTTTGTTTGTAGACCGGTGCAAGATGGTGGGTTGGGATTATGCCTAGCTAGTATGAATGGTCATGTTCTTGTTGCTGAGCTCTTTTGGAGATGGTGCATCAATCAAGATAAGCTCTGGGCTAAAATCCTCGATGTGAAGTACCTTGGGGTTGTGGACAGTAAGGAGGTTCCTCGGTTCAATTTGATAAGAAATGGCTCTATGATTTGGAAAACTTTCCAACGAGGAGCACATTTAGTTAAACAAGACTCTTGGGATGGTTTCCCTCCTATTCTTTCTCAATTCCCTCATTTGCAGCCCCTCTGTGATATTTTCCTCACCTCTAGTTGGACTAGAGTTGAGAATTATAAAGTTTCTTTTAATCTAGGAAAAGGTGAGTTGGTCAAGTGGAAAGAGCCACATGAATGCCCCCCTAGAGGATTTGTTGTGGATCGTGATACTCTTGCTAAGATATTGATAGGAAGATTATGTAACTCCTTGAAAGGGGAGGATATTTTGGCTTGGGGCCCTAGCCCAAAAGGAAATTTTTTTGTAGCTTCAGGATATATGAAGTTGGATAGGTTGACCTTTGGGAGGACAAATGTTCAATGGTGGAAATAGGTTTGGAATAGAATGTCTTGACCCAAATGTAATTTCTTTTTGTGGTTAGTTGTGCGAAATAGGTGTCTCAATTGAGATAATCTCCAAAAGAGGGGGTTTGTTGGGCCTTCAATTTGTGTTCTTTGCTAGAATAGTGAGGAGAGTACCTCTCATCTCTTCTTTCAATGTTTGTTTACAACGAAGATTTGGCATCTTTGGTGGGAAGCTTGGAGGAATGCTTGTGTGCATGCCACTTCTCTGGTAGATTTCTAGAATAGTCTAGGTAGGCCCCCAACTAAGACTCCTTTTCTTCAGACTGCTTGCGATATTGGACCAAGTTTTATTATCTGGCAATTATGGTTGGAGAGAAATCATAGGATTTTTCAGGATAAAAATTTGTCGGTATATCAAATATGGCTGTGAGTAATTCATATGGTCCAAGAAACTTTTATGGCCAAGTGTGATCTTAACATGGATGTGAATAAATATGATATTCATGTAGTACGGAACTTGGGTATTGATAACCAATATCTTGGTTTTTCATTGGAGAGAAGACAGGTTGGGAGCCATCATGTTAAAAAGAAGGCTCAAAGTGATGGGAAGTGGTCCCCTCCTTACCTTGGAGTACTTAAGATCAACACTGATGGATCTTCAAAAGGAAATCATGGGCATACCAGGGTTGGAGGAGTTGGTAGAGACAGTGGAGGAAATGTGATTTTTCTCTTCGTAGCTTATAAGGGTTGACAAACTAATAATCTTATGCAAGCCCTTGCTGTGTTTTTATCTTTAGAAAGAGGACTTGCTCTTGGATGGAGGAAGACCATTTGTGAGTCTGATTCTCAGGTTGTGGTGGATATGTTGAACAAGAATAAGTTTGAAGACATGCAGTGGCATATAGCCTTAGTGGGCAGACAAATTCTCAGTCTAAGGGAGTCATTTAACTTGGTTTCTTTTAACTATATCCCTCAGGAGTGGAACATGGCGACTGATTGTCTTGCTAAATGGGCTTTTGAGTGCCTGGATGGTTGGGATATTAGAGATTGGGGTCAATTGCCCTTGAAATGCATTAAAGATTTTGAAGAAGTTATTAGGAAAGATCTGATGAATGTGTAGGGGCCTCTATTTGGGTCCCTTGTGGTTGTTGGGCTCGGTAGCTTTGCTTTTCTTTGCCTTTTGGCTCTTGGCGTTATATTGTCTTTTCTGATTCAATAATTTTTTACCCCTTATTTCAAAAAAAAATAAAATTAATTATAATTGGTTTTTGGATTAGATATCATTAAAAAAAGACCATTACATAGAATTTGCAAAACCTTAGTTTAGCAGTATCAAGGGCACCAGGGGAAGGTGCATGCACAAAAAAATATATAGTTATTGGGAACCTCCACTATAACAGTGATGATTACATTAGATATAAATATTTGTAAATGAAAATATCAGCAACAGTCTATGTAAGAAACATATGCATCAGTCTAGGAAACTGAGATTTCAGCGTCTGGTGAAGTGTTGTTTCCTAATGGGGGATCCAAGCCAGCCACCCCAAGTTTCCATCCTGCCACACTTCCACCCGACCATCAAGTATGTCCTATTTATGGGGGTGGGAGGTGCGCTCACAAATCAAGTCAACTTCCTCCTGAGTAATCTCCATGTGTATCTGCCTACGCTCTAGGTGCTTCATAAAAGCCACCAATGCTTGCTCAAATGTAGCCTTTCTTGGTTCATCCCTCTCCCAAGTGAATCCGTGTGATAATTCTCAGATGTAAATAGTAGTAGCCCCCTCCTTGATCCACCTGTCAAACTTGTCCGAGTCCAACTTAAGTATAATAGTGACCTACATAGAAATAGAGTAAACAATGAGTCTCCTAAGAGACTAATTGAGGTGTCTGGTATTGCTATTAAAGATGTCATCATTATGATACTTCCATATAAGCCAAAGAACTTCCAAAGAAAAACAAGACCAAAAGATATTTGCGATTCTCCTACAGCCATTGATATAGCCTAGAATAACATCTATGTATTCAAAAGAAACAGATTCCAAGTTAAAACCAAATAATCTCAATATTTCTTTTGCAAAATGACATTCAAAAAATGTATGTTTCATAGTTTCAAGCACTCTGCATATGTTACAACTTAAGGAAACACCCTCCTTATCTTTTATGGGGATTTATTTAACAATAGGCGCCAGCCAAAGAATTGCTTTTTTGGTTCATTATGAGCCATCCAAAATTTACAAAGTCTATCTTTCCAGGCCTTTGGTTCCCAGTTTAAACCCCAGCGTTTGTTAAGGTGCATAAAAATGGTATCAGCCTCAGTGAGTGAAGAGTAAATGAATTTGGCTTTAAGGAAAGGGAGAGGTGTACCATCAATCCAACAAAGTGCAGAAGTGGGGGGGGCGGAGGAGAGGGGGGTGAGAGGGGGGGAGAGCAAAGGATAATGCCATTTTAAGTATATTATAGGTCTTGCTCTGGGATGTCGGGATAGAGAAGGTAAGTGTTAGTTCCTTCCATGATCTCAATTGGTCATTTTCAAACAAATACGCAAAGTATTTAATACCCATATTATGCCATTTCAGTGCAGAATAGCCTTGGAGAGTGGCTAAAGGTTTTCCATTATGGAATAGATTCCACCATATTGATCTGTTATCAACAATATGCCCCTGTACAGTGCCATTTACTTTAATATGTACCAAATGTTTCACATATTCCCAAGCCTTCCATAGGGACTTAAAGATATCAGATCCAGTCGGAGATACCTCAAACTATTTAATAAGAAGGTCAACAATGGGGAGATCTTTCCATTTCTTGGCTTTCTTAGGGACTGAGCATATAATATTATTTCTCATAACAACTTTCCATGGCTCATCACCTTCCATGGTCTTAAGAATCCACTTGGAGGCAAGGGCAATGCCCTGTAGTTTCAAGTCCTTCAACCCCATCCCACCAAATAGTTTATGCATAGTGCACCATTCCCATTTCACTGCATGTTGCTTCCTAGTACCCTTGCCATCTGACCATAGGAATTCCCTAATATGCTTTTGAACATGATTAAATTGGTAATTCTTAAAGAGCCAAGCTGATGAGAAATAAATATTATATGAGGCCAATATTTTCTGACACACATAGAATCTTCTAGCCAAGGAGAGGAATTTCTTGTTCCACTTGGAGAGTTTCTTACCAATCTTATTCCTTACCCATTCCCACATTTCTTTTAGATTTGGAAGAACAAAAAAGGGAATACCTAGATATCTTACAATCTATGTTGGACCCAACCATTTGAGAGAGAATTTTGAGAGCTAGCCTGGGGGGCTGTCATCCCAACCAAGGAGATTGGACTTATGCATAGCAATCTTACTACCAGATGCTAGGCAGAAGTTCAATATTTTTCAGCAGAGTAGCAAGGTTATCTTCCTCAAGCTTAATTAAAAGTGTAGTGTCATCAGCAAATTGAATATTACAGATTTCCTCCTTGTTAGGTAGGGAGATACCCCTAATAGGAGGAGTAATAGAGGAGTCCTTAAGCAAGTAAACATTGCATCAATAGCTAGGACAAATAATGCAAGGGCCAGAGGACATCCCTGTCTGATGGATCTAGTTAGTGCAAAATTGGAGGACCTTATCCCATTTACTTCAACAGAAGTACTGGCATCACACAACAGAGTTCTGACCATATTACAAAATCCAGGGGGAAGCCTAATGACTGAAGCATCTAAATGATATAACCCCATTCTATCATGTCATAGGCTTTCTCAAAATCTATGAGCAACATGGCTCCATTTTGTCCGAATTCCTTAGCCCAGTGGAGCGACTCCCAGCAGGTAATTAGGTTTTCTAGTAAATAACATCCTTTAACAAACCCCGTTTGAGTAGTACTAACAATCTTAGACAAGATTTTCTCCAATCTACATGCAATCAACTTAGCTATGATTTTGTATGACACATTCAACAGTGTGATAGGCCTCCAGTTTTTAAGTAGGGTTTTGTCACCTTCTTTAGGAATAAGCTTGATCAGACCTTGGTTAATATTTTTGCCCAAGGTACCATTGTGTATTGCCTCAGTGTATAGGGAGTGAAGATCATCAATAATCCATCCAATATTTTCCTTATAAAATTCTACTGGAAACCCATCAGGGCCAGGGGATTTATCATTACTAATAGCCAAGATAGCTTTCTAGATTTCTTCTTTTGAGATAGTCATTTCAAGTAGCCTACTATCCTCCCTATCAATAAGTTTGGGGACCAAGGATAGGACAATCTTTCTAGCATTTCCCTATTCCTCCCTAACTGGTTCAGCAGAGAACAAATCCTTGTAGAACTGAGCAAAGCACTCAAGAATCTCAGCTGGTTCAGAGAGGTTCTTATTCTGCTCCTAGATGGTGTTAATTTTCTCTCTGGCTTGTTTCATCTTAAGAAGCTGGAAGAAAAATTTAGATCCTCGATCTCTAGTATCCAACCAGTTTAATTTAGCCCTAGTTCTCCACCCTTTAATTTTCTGATTTTGCAATATTCTAAGATCAGTCTTGGCCCTAATATGCTGGTTGGTGAGTGGTCCATTCTCAAGATCTGTCATGCCCAGATTTTAGGGCAAGAACGGAATAATTTTTTTTAAAAAATCACATCTTTAATCATTAAATTGACAAAAATAAAGTGTGATAACATGTCTTGTCTTAACTATGTTTAGAGTTAACTAGCTCAAGTAATCAAAATTAATTTAAATAATAGCAGAGTTCTAATTGAATAGTTTTATGAGCATCTTTTAATTTACTTAACAATAATTAAATAGTAAATTAAACTAAGTCAACTAAAGGGTCAATCATAATTGCAAATACATATCTTCCTATAGAGTTTAATCACATGCATCTACGTCTAGGAGAGTAAAAAAAATTAAACCCTTTTGCCCAGTTAGTTACATTTAGAATTTAAATTCCGTAGTTGTTTGATTTCAAACATCTAAATTTATTTAATTAAAATTTAATAATAATTCCACATATTTCAATTTATAAATATCTCAACCTAATTAGATTCACAATTAAATATTAATTGCATTAAAATTTAATTCATAACATCTCAATATTATTAAGTTTTAAAAAAAATATATTAACCTCGTTAATATTTAATTTATGACATTTCAATATTTTTAAATTTAAACAAAAATAAATAAATATTAACCTCATTAATATTTATTTCATAAACATCTCCACCTATATAATTATATATATATATATTTATATATATACATATTCATATATATATATATATATGTATATATATTCCCTAGGGTATTGCCCATGCAAACCCTAACCCCCTTTTTTTTTTATTATAAAATAAGGCTCTCCCTATTTTTATTTTATTTTCATCAACACATTTTTACCCTAGCCCTACCCGAGCTAGGGTTTTCTCTTTTTTTTTTTCTTGCTTTGATTTGGGACTACGCAAGGCCGAATGGGTGGCAGCCATGGCAAATGGCAGAGGAAGGCAATGGAGGGCGGTGGTGAGCGGCGCGGCCAAGGCCGCCCACTGTGCAATGCACAGTGTTCAGCCCGACCGAGCCACTGTGCACTACACAGTGTTCAGCCCTGCCGACCACTGTGCACTGCACAATGCTTGGCCCGCCGAACCACTGTGCATTGCACAGTGGTCGGCCCGCCATCCACTGTGCATTGCACAGTGGGTTCGGCCCGGGTCGACCACCCCCCTCCCCCCCCCCCCAATCAAGTTTTATTTATTTTTATTTTTTTTAAGTTTGTTAATTAAATTTTTTTTTTGTTTATTAAAAATATAATAAATTATATATATATATATATACATATATAAATAAATATATTTTAATTGCATATTGGATCAAGGTTTTTTCTTTTTTTTGTAAGTATATAATGATACTGCTATTTTGAAACATTTTTCAACAGGTAAGTTATAGTCATCGGATTTAAATCAAAGTATATATATATTTTTTATTTCTTAAATGCCAAGCAGTTAAAAATAAAAGCAGATAGTTTTCTTAATCCTTAGATTTATTTCTTGAATTAAATGATTGATAGCATTCCTTAAAAAGTTAAACAACAACTATATATATAGACTATTTAACTCTAGGTTTTATTTTCTGCAAATTAACAAAATAACATATTTTTCAATAAATCTAAACAACAACTATATAAATAACAGAGTCTAATAAGATGTATTCAGTAACTGCTTATCCTAGATTATTTGAATTAAACTTAGAGACATGCATGAGGAAATAAACTAAACACTTAATTTTCAAGTGACATGCATGCAATATTAAACTTTTAAGAACAATACAAATGTAATACTCCACATAAATATTTCATTTTTATTTTTTTTGCAACCAAATAATACTTAATAAAACAACGTATTTCCTTAAGGTATATTTAAAACACAATAGAGTCAACTCTTACAGAGGACCTCTCATTTATTATAAATGAGGACCTTAAAACTAATAGTAACATTTCTTTTCAAAAATAAATACAGCATAGCTTCCCTTTACATTATTGCAACTTTAAAAAAAAAACATAATTTTCCATCTCCAAATCTCTTTTTTTTCTATGATAAATAAAACCAGCAACTCCTACGTGTCCTTTTCCTTTCTTCCAATAACCTGCAAATAATTCATAGGCTATGACCATGGAGTGCTCACCTCACAGCCTAGGCTAACCAGTAGCCACCCTCGACCTTGGAGAACCAAGCCCTAGACAGGTAACACACATGCAAACACAAAGGACAAGGAAAAACACAATCCCAACCCAGGCTACACTGCACCACACATTGTGATGTCTTTTCAAGGGTGGTAGTGGACCAAGTACCCTGAGGAGACTGCAAGTATGGTAAAACATATAGCCACCTCATGGCAAACCAAATACATCAAGTATAACAACCCCATATTCCTTATGCCCCCCAAGGCATTCATGCCTTATTTCCCTCCTTATGACCCCCAATGCATAAACAAGTCATGCAGCAAGGGTCACATAAAATCCCTTGTGATCACTCTCATAACGAGGGCCTCTCACTCAAGGGCTATCACTTCTACCACCCACAAGACCATCCTCTCTCCCAAGAGTAGAAGGTCTTGATTGCTCCCAAAACACATACATTGCATAAGCCCCAAACACCAAATAAATTTCCAAGAAATACATGCAAGAAAACTAGTCTTTTACACAAGCATTTCTTTCAAAACAACATGCAATAAGAAAACATTACAAGAAAGGTAGAACCAACCTTAAACTGCCCAAAGGTATGCTAGTTTTGTTGAGGATGAGCAGCCCAATTCCACAAGTCTTTTCTTTCTACCCTTAGCCAAATTCTCAATCCCAAATCTATCTTTTTTCTTTTCAAAATTTTTTTGTCTCCCAAAAATGGAGAGTGGGTGATTACCCACTAATTTTCTAATTCTTGCTTAAGAAGCCCTTTGTGAGAGTTCTCACAAGTTTCTAAAAACTGAAAAGCAAGATAAGGTAAAATGGGAAAGGGAACTCTCATTTGAAAAGGAAGGTTTACAACTTAGTTCAAGCCTTCTAATTTCAATTTTCGCACAACTTAGAAAAGTCACTTTTTAGGGTGTCTAAAAGGTCACATAGGAGTAGAAACTTGCCTAAAATTACCCCTAACCCTTAGGTATATCTTATGGGCTTTAGGAAACCCTATTAAACTACCCCTAGGTGTCCATTTAACCCTTTTTTAACCCCTCTGAAGTTTATTTTCGGGTCAAACCTATGTTGACCATCCCAAAGATTCTATACCCAAGGCATTTATGGAATCACATTACATTAATTGAAAAACCTATAGTTAAACAATTCCCTCCAAGAGACAAATTTAAAAACTCAACATAAATCCACAAATGTGTCAAGTGACACAAAGAAAATACTTTTACAAAATTATACATGAAATCGTGTCTCTTGTTGGATTTAAATAAATCAATTAAATAAAATTTAACACACATGCATCATTTACTATTACGAATAAAATACGACATAAATGGGGTGTTGTCTCTCCAAATAGACAAACCTTGGTTTTACGATCATACATAGGTCTAGGTTTGGCTCTCCATAATATTTCCATGGTCACATGGATAAATTCCTGCGCATCTCAATTACACATTAGTAACTTCAAATAACCTCATATAATATAAAACACATGAATAATAGTACACATCAAACACTCTGCATATGGTATATTCATATAAAACAATTCAATACATCTTACATCCCAATAACTCCACATATGCAATTATCATAATTCTCCTAATTTTGATCCATACATAAAACATACATCCTGATTCTATCATCATAATAAAGTCCTGCAATTCCAATAATGACATACATCATCGCAAATCTATCCTATTCTAGAATTCATATAGAGATCTGTATCATAATGCATATAAATGAAACATCAACATACATTAATGTTATCCCAAATCATGGAATCATATAAGTTCTGAATCAAAATGCATAAAATAAAGTATCCAAAAATAGTCTCAACATATAAGATCACTGAAAACTTGGAATGAGTCGGGGTGGGGCCTCACAAGATCCCCTTGAATTTCTAGCTCAGCCACTTGGAGGGCATTATGCAGTTGTAACTTAGAGGCTCTAGCATCCTTAGCCTTCTTTTTACCCACAACTTGGCAGAGTGAGGTCCAAGTTTTAACATTCTGGTTCCATCTGTCAATGTTGGACATTTGACAATTACCATATTTATTAAACATTCTGACAAGACATAAGGCACACTTCAAGCCCTCATCCATTAGTAGACTAGTGTTCATTTTGAAGTTTGAGCTAGGGTTTGGTGAGGCCATCGTACTATCAATTATCTTTATCCCAAGCATAATAGGATGATGATCTAATAATGTATATGGTATGACAACATATTGATCACCATCATCATTTTTAGTAGTTTCGAAGAGATCTTTGTTGAAATAAAATCTATCTAGCATGCAATAGACTCTTTTATTATATTGTTGATGATTACACCAGGTGTACCATATTAATTTATAGTCTCCCTTCTTTCTTGCTAAAGGATCAATCAATTTTATCTTGTTAACCATCCTTTTCCACTACACTCTCTCAACACCCTTCCATTCAACCTTGTTTCCTCCTTGTTTATCTTGAGCACTAACTACCATGTTGAAATATCCTCCCAAGAACCAAGGGATATCCTCAAAGTTAGCAAGCCATTCCCACATACCCCCTCTTTCTTGGTAATCATTGGAGGCATAAATTGAGCAAATGCCAAAGGTGGAATTGTCATTCTGAGTGATAGCCCATACTACCCTTGCACATGGGGATTGCCCCCATTTTGTCACCTTATTCACCCAATTAGGGTTTAATAAAATTGCAGCCCCACCTCTTCCTTTAGGGTGATTGGTATAGAAGGGAGTGGCCTCCCTCCAAATGCATTTTAGACCAACTTCTAAGGTAAATCCCATTGATTGTAGCTCCTGGAGCATAAGGCAGTCAATATCCTTGTGCATATTTAGAAATATTTTGACCACATATTTTCTATCAGGGGCCTTAAGGCCCCTGATGTTCCATGAGATGGTTTTCAATATTAGGAAGATTGTTCAGGAGTGTCCACCGGGGACTTAAACCCCTCAAAACACTTAGGCCATTCCTCAGGATTAGAGAGGTAACTAGCATCAAAAGCCACTGTTGAAAGTGGTCTACCTCTTTTCTTCCTAAGTTCAGAGAGTTGTTCTGGTCCCAATGAATCCTTCCTATGTGAAGTCTCCTTAGAAGCCTTAAGACATCTTTTCCTCCTTTTTTTCTTAGATTTATTTCTAGATAGGTCTTCTCCCCCATTATTAGATCCAAAATCAAAAACTCTAAGATTTGGGGAAAGTGGATTATCCCCACCATTGTTGATAACCTCAAAGTCATCAGATTTCAAACAAAGTCCAGTACCATGAACATCCCCTATGGTATGGTCGGAAGGGAGGATGTTAAGCCCCATATCCCCATCAATGTCACCAGATGTAAACTCAAGGGGTTTGGTAGGGCTTTGTGCTCCCTCACCCTCAACCTTGGTCTCCAAGGGAGTATTTGAAATATAAATTATGGGAGGAATGTTCATCTCCCTAGGAATGTCACAATTGCCCATACATTCAGACCCCAGAGGAGATTGACTTACACTATAGATGGCATTGGTGGTATCTTGAGCACCACCATCATCCCCTTCGATCAAGTTCTTCAAGTTCTTCATTTTCTTTCCTGCTTTCTTCAAGTTCTCTTGCATAAAAGGCTTTCCAATCAGATTTGTCAAATGATGCAAATGATGTTGATGCTTTAAAGGCTAAATCTGTCTTTATAGTAGCAACATGACTAAATTCCTCAATTTCAAAGGCTAAAAGTTTTCCAATCAATGTATCTCTAGTTATTGATGTATTAGGAATTGTTCTTAACTCATTTATAGTAGTGACCTTCATTTTATGTTCTGGTGGAAATCCTCTTAAAACTTTTGAAACAATTTCATCTTCACTTAAGGTTCCTCCACAACATTTAATACCCAAAACAATTTCATTAACTCTTTCCATAAAAGCATAAATCCTTTCATCTTCTTCCATTTTCAAATTTTCATACCTGACCTGGAAGCGTTCAAGCTTTGCAATTTTGACTGTGGAATTTCCTTCATTCAATGTTTCCAAATGATCCCAAATAGCTTTAGTAGTTGATCTGTCTGATAATCCCATGATTAGTTGATCTGTTAATGGGCTCAAAAGTGCTTCTCTTTCTTTGCAGTCATTTTCTTCATCTTTAGTCAAGTTAGGTGGATTAGGTTGGCTTTGAGTAGGAGTAGTATAGCCATTCTTTGTAACATCCTAGATGTCCTTTCCAATGCAATTTAAATGTGTCTCCATTCCGATCTTCCATATGCCATAGTTGGTTCCATCAAGTTTAGGACTGTCCTTCTTGAAATAGTTAGTAGACATTGGATCTCCTCAGGCTGTTAAACTTCTGCAAAAGAGGACTAGGCTCTGATACCAATTGTTAGGTCCCATAGACAACTGAGAGGGGGGGGGGGGGGTGAATCAATTGTCAAAATAAATTCAAAACAAAACAACTTAACCAACTTACTGCTTAATACCGGTGAATCGGTCTTTTATACCGGTGAACAGTTTTATTAGATAATTGCAATATCGGTAAAGATTAATGCATAAAACAAAAGGAAAAAGTCATCCACAACACATAACACCAATATTTGTACGTGGAAACCTTGTAAGGGGAAAAACTACAGTGGGAAACCTTACCCACAATCAGATGATACTACTGCAAATAGTAAGTGTATACAAATGGGGTCTACACATGCAAAAAGGCCAAGCGCCTAGAGCTCACTGCTCAAACATAAAATAGGAGTCACACTGACTACAATTGGATGGTTAAATCCAATAAGGATGTACTGCTCAAAATAGCATCTTCATATGCTGGATTCAGTACCGATGTAGTTCTGATATGCTTTTACAAAAACCTTGCTTCACCTTCAAATGATGTATGCGTGTATAGCTCTGCTTAATCTTGCATATACCTTCACACAATTCTTCTTCGCGTTCCACCACTAATCTTACATTTATATCATAACCTAGGACCAATTTCAGTAGGTCGACTCTACAAGATATTACAATAAAATCAATTTACAAATAAATTAATGCCCGAAGCAATAACCGATTCAACATGTCGGCTTAATGTATTTACAACAATAATAAGTTATCTCCATAGTGTGCTATGCTGATCTGGAAAAGATAAACCTGCTGGTGTGTCATGCCCAAAATTTAGGGCAAGAACGGGATAAATTTTTTTGTAAAATCACAAACATAATAACATTAAAATTGCCATTAATGAAATGCACTAACATATTTTGTCTTAACTAGGTTTAGAGTTAACTTTATCTACTAACTCAGGTTTTCAAAAATAATTTAAAATTAAAAGCGGAATACTAAATGAATAGTTTTATTGTCTCCTCGATTTTAATCAATCAACTAATTTCGTCAATTAATTGGCGCAGACAAAATTAATCTCCAATAGCCATTAATTGATTTTAGAAACTAATTAAAATAGTCCTGGCATATAGTTATAATTTTTCTAAAATGCATTTTAATTCATAATTAAAATATGCTTAAATTAAATTAACTAAGGTTCAATTAAGTCCATGACGAAAAATCGTCCTATAAGGTTTAATCCCAAAAACCTATATCCAAGTATAATAATTAAATCTCAACTTCATCATTTAAAAAAAAAATAAAAAATCCTTAGGTAGATTAAAGAGCAATATTTGTCCACTTGATTATATAAACTCATATAAAATTTACAAACACTAAATAAAATGCTTAAATCTAAAATTTGCCTTATTCTTTTATATTCACAAACTTTCTATATATATTTTCATATATATATATGTGTGTGTGTGTGTGTGTGTGTGTGTGTGTGTGTGTGTGTGTGTATTTAACTATATATTTAAATATTATAACAATTTCCCCAAATTTATAAAAACAAAACCATGCAAACCCTAACTAGGTATTTGTATTATAAAATACCCCATATTTTATAATTTACTTATTCTTTTTACTACTCTAGCCCTACCCGGGCTAGGGTTTTATATATTTTTGTTTTGTTTATGGTGTTATGTAGGGGGCCGAACTGATCTCTGGGTGGAGTGGCGACCATGTCTTATGGCGGGGGTGGAGGTTGCGATGGCGGCGGGCAGGCGGTGCCACTTACTGTGGGTTTCCATAGTGATCGGCGACCATTGTGGTCGCCCACAGTGGCGGCTCTCGGGCTGTCCACTGTGGACGCCCACAGTGGTGCTGATATATATATATATATATATATATATATATATATATATATATATATATATATATATATATATATATATATATATATATATATATATATATATATATATATATATATTGAACAAATAAATTTTTTTTTGTTTATATCCGAGAAATGAATTCTTTTAAACATTCAATATAGACATGAAAATCTGTTTATATATATATGTGGTGTCTAGGGCAAAATCTTTCTATGAAAAATATAAAATCTGAAACATATTTAACAGATTGGATAATTTCTACAGATTTAAATCATTGTATTTATTTATTTTTATCAAAATCCTAGTTGCTAAAAGAAATAGATAGGTTATTTAAATATTGATTTACTTTCAGCAAAATATAGTAAAAAGCAGAATTAAATCACTCAGAAAAGCAACTCTAGAATTTCTATTTATTTCATTTAATTTGATTAACTATAGGTTTTATTTTCTGTACCAAAACAAATGACAGCATTTAATAATTCTAACAACAACTATATAAATAACAAAATTTAATAAATTTAACAACAAATAGATAAATCTAGATTAAAATAAAACTTTAGAAATGACTGTAATAAATTTTGATTTTTATTTTCTGCAATAAACAAAATGACAAAATTAAATAAACCTAAATATGGCATTTCCATGTATAGACCTAAATTTTAGATTTTATTTTATTTCCCAACCTACTACATGCATGTAGATCTATTCCATTTCTTTTCTAATATCTTGATTTTAAATGCATAAAGGGAATGAATACATTTCTTTCTTTTCAAAGCATCCTATACACAACAAATATTTATTTCAAAACTTTAGGAAATAAAACCAGAAATAATCATTTCTTTTCTGCAATATAACATAAATGACTATTACGAAGCTTTAAATCTTATTTCCAAGATACTCTTGTCACTTTACAAATAGGTCTCTCATTTCTAATAAATGAGGAAATTAATAAATACATTTCCAAATATTTTTCTACAACCAATAACTCCATTGAATTTTCTCTTGTCCTAATCCTTTCCTTCCAACAACCTGCAAATAATCAAAGGATATGACCATGGAGTGCTCACCTCTCAGTCTAGGCTAACTAGTAGCCACCCCCGAGCTTGGAGAACCAAGCCCTAGACAAGATTACACACATGCAAACATAGTAAACAAGGGGAAAACAAACACAAACACCTTCCCAACCCAACGCTACACTGCACCACACATTGTGATGTCTTTTCAAGGGTGGTAGTGGACCAAGTACCCTGAGGAGACTGTAAGTATGGTAAAATATATAGCCACCTCATAGCAAACCAAATACATCATAAGTATAACAACCCCACATTCCTTATGCCCCCAAAGCATTCATGCCTTATTCCCCTCCTTATGACCCCCAATGTATAAACAAGCCATGCAGCAAGGGTCACATAAAATCCCTTGTGATCACTCTCATAAAGAGAGCCTCTCACTCGAGGGTTGTCACTTCTACCACCTACAAGACCATCCTCTCTCCCAAGAGTAGGAGGCCTTGATTACTCCCAAAGCACATAAAATACCATACAAAAGTAAAACATAAAACACAATAATTTTTCAAGGGAAAACATGCAAGAAAACTAGACTTTTTACACAAGATATTCTTTCAATATAACATTCAATATGAAAGCACATTACAAGTGAGGTGAAACCAACCTTCAACTGCCCAAGGGTATGCTAGTTTCATTGAGGATGAGCAGCCCAATTCCACAAGTCTTTCCTTTCTACACTTAGCCAAATTCTTAATTCAAAATCTATCTTTTTCCTTTCAAAATTCCTTGTCTCCAAAAATGGAGAGTGGGTGATTACCCCCAAAATCTCTCATTCTTTCTTAACAAGACCCTAGTGAGAGTTCTCACAATTTTCTAAAACTGAAAAGGAAAGGTAGGAGAATATGGGAAAGGGATCTCACATCCAAAAGGAAAGTTTACAACTTAGATGATCCTTCTAATTTCAATTTTCGCACAACTTAGAAAAGTCACTTTTTAGGGTGTCTAAATGGTCACATGAGAGTTGGCACATGCCTAAAATTACTCCTAACCCTTAGGTATACCTTATGGGCTTTAGGAAACCCTAATATACTACCCCTAGGAGTCTATTTAACCCTTTTTAAACCCTCTTGAAGTTAATTTTCGGGTCAAACCTAAGTTGACCACCCTAAAGATTCTCTACCTAAAGCATTTATGGAATCATATTAAATTAATTGAAAAAGCTATAGTTAAACAACTCCCTCCAAGAGAAATTTAAAAACTCAAACATAAATCAAAACATGTGTCAAGTGACACAAAGAAAATAATTTTACAAAATTATACATGAAATCTTGTCTCTTGTTGGATTTACACAAATAAACAAAATTCAATTTAACATTCATGCAACAATCACTTTCATGAATAAAATACGATACAAACAGGGTGTTGTCTCTCCAAATAGACAAACCCAGGTTTTACGAACGTACATAGGTCTAGGTTTGGTTGTCCATAATATTTCCATGGTCACATGGATAATTTTCCTGCGCATCTCAATTACACATTAGTACTTCCAAATATCCTCATAAAATATTAAACACATGAATAAGAATACACATCAAACACTCTGCATACAATTGATATTAACAAATCAATATCTCATATATCCCAATTTATCCACATAAGCCATTATCATAATCCTCATAATTTCATTCATTCATAAGATACGCATCATATTTCCAACACCATAATAAAGTTCTACAATTCCAGATATAGCTGACATACATTAGTTCAAGATTATCCAATAAGTGGATCTTTTAGGATTTCAAATTCATAACACATCAAAATGTATACCACAAGGTGAAATAACTCTATAACTTGGTTCAATTACTTTTCTCACCAATATATCTATCTAACATAGCCAATTCTATTGAATTATATAACATTTATTAATAGGGTCAAACATGGTCAACTAAGTTAATCAAAGCTTGGTTGGGGAGGGCCTTACACGGTATATAACATGGACCTATTTGCTGGTAACAAAAAATATGCAAATACAAATATACCAATAAATAAATATCCAAGACAAGGTGTCCACATGATGTCTTTGACATAACCAAGTGTTTTCCATGCCCTTCCAAGTGTCAGTGATCATTGTATCCTGCCGGTGTACCAGATACTGGTGACTGTGCATAAGTCATTTGCTTGCCGGTGAATGTTGTTGATTCTACAAAGTGCTAGAATTGATAAGGTTTAGTAGGTGTTTACATCAATGACAAAACCATACCAAAATACCAACAATCTCCCCCTTTGGCATTGATGGCAACATAAGATGGAAAAACCATCAAAGTGCCAAAATAGTAATGCCAAATACCAAAATACCAATAATTATCAACCTCTCCCCCTGAGAGTAACATGCGTTTCCTTGTGTTTTTCCATACCAATCTCTCCCCCTTTGACATCAAATGCCAAAGTTACTACCAAGCCAAGTTCATATACAAAATACCAATCAATATAGTATACCAACTACTGCCCCTGAGAATTAGCTTCCTCATCAAAGACCAGAGTAAGGGTTTTTATGTTAATTCTGCCAGTTGATGATAGATATCAACTTCCTAAGTATCTACAAGTGGGGGAATGACCCCAAGCTGATCTCTAAGATATTCAAAAGTCTCCTTAAACAGAGGTTTAGTGAAAATATCTGCAATCTACTCTTTAGTATTTACATAAACTAGTTTAATTTCTTTTGCTTCAACATTCTCCCTTAGAAAATTCAGTTTGATAGAAACATGTTTGGTTTTAGAATGTAGTACCAGATTCTTAGATATATCAATTGCTGCAGTGTTGTCACAATAGATAGTAATAGGTGTTACTACTTATCAAATTGCCATTAGTTTCATATCCAAAGTCATACTATATATTCTAGTCGGTTAGTATTACCGAATCATGCAGTCAGTACACTCAGAGAAGTCGGTATGAATAGTCTAGTCGGTTACAGAAGAAAGTAGTCACAGAATGCAGTATTCACCGAGCTATTTATCGAGTAAAGTTTCATGGCTACTGAGTGATAAAGTTAACTCACCAAGTTGATATTCACTGAGTGAAACATTTTACCAGATACATTGAACCTGGACATGCACATGAATACGTGTTACAACATCGAGGCACATCTAACCGTTTTTGCATTGGGAATTGCACTATGAGATTGTGTATGATTACAAGGTCAATCTAACCAATGAGATATTTTGTTTAGTTATTCATTCGAAGAATCTTTTGTAAGATCGAAGCAATGAATCAGATCACCACTGTAAGAGATCTATTTATACAACATGATTCTAGGGTTAGATATATGAGATGCAATAAGAGATAACAGAGTGTATGCATGAAGGAAGACTGTTATAGAGACACAAAGAGATCATCGAGAAGGTTATCAATGAACAGTCGAAGAATAGAGTAAACAAAAGGGTTTATCGAGTTTCATTATGGGTTACCGAGGTATGCTACAAGCTAGGTAATCTTATTCAGAGCACATAGAATCTGCTTTAGCATTTCAGATGTAAAGTTGTAGATATTTGTAATGATTTTATTATAATATTTTGAAGTTGTAAGAGAAACCTTTAACAGGGTAAAAGACTCTAACCAAGTCTATAAATTGTAAATCCTTTAACCAGGTGCTACATTTATGTAGTGTTGTAAAAAATCCTTTAGTAAGGTAGATCTAACTGATCTTGATACTCCTAACAGGGTAAGCTATCAGAAATAGCTAAATGTAGCTCTAACTAAGCATTCTTTATTATTACAGTAGTGAAGTTGTGGGTGCCATCCCCACCGCAATTTTTCTCTCTAACCAAGAGTTTCTGCATGACCAAAATATATGTGTTATGGAGTGAATCATGTATGATTGTTATCTGTTGATTATAGTTTTATTTTATGTTACTGCACTATTCTATCTATGCATAACAGTAAGGTTATTATCAGAGAAAAGTTTTGGAGTACTGATTCACCCCTCCCCTCCCAGTACATTAGCTTTCTATATTGGGCCTAACAATAGGTTCCTTGCATTTTACCTTTATGTCTTTCAACATTTGTTTAAGCCATAGTACATGTGTACAATTAGTTGTTGCTGCAACATATTCTGATTCTGCTATTGATAAGGATGTACAACTTTGCTTCTTACTTAACCAAGAAACTAGTCTGTTTCCAAGAAAAAATGCTCCTCCAGTGGTGCTTTTTCTATCATCCACATCTCCTGCCCAATTTGCATCTGTGTATGCACATAATTCAAAGTTTTCATCTCTAGGATACCATAATCCAAGATTTGTTGTGCCTTTTAAGTACCAGAAAATCCTTTTCACTGCTGATTCATGATTTTCTCTAGGGTTACTCTGAAATCTTGAAACAATACATATTGCATTCATGATATCAAGTCTGGTTTGTGTCAAATACAATAAACCTCCTATCATAGATTTGTACCTATTTGGAATAACAGGTGTAAATTCATCCCTTAGTGATATTTTGGCATTTGTAGTCATAGGTGTGCTTACCGGTTTAGAGTTTTCCTTCCCAAATTTCTTTAGTAACTCCTTTAATTTCTTGGATTGACTCAAGAATATACCTTTGTCAGTCTGTGTAATCAACAATCCTAAAAAGATTTTTATTTCTCCAATCATAGACATTTCAAATTCTTGCTACATTTCAATAGAAAATTCTTTACATAGTCCATCTTCTCCTCTAAAGATTATATCATCAACAAAAACTTCTATAACCAAGATGTCATCATTAGTCACTTTATAATATAAGTTGTTGTCAGCATTACCTTTGGAAAAAACAATCTTCAAAAGATATTTATCCAATCTTGCATACCAAGCTCTTGGAGCTTGTTTCAATCCATACAAAGCTTTCCTTAACTTGCAAACCATATCTTTGTTATCTGTCAAAGAAAATCCATCAGGTTGTTCAATGTAAACTTCTTCTTCAAGATCTCCATTCAAAAATGCACATTTAATATCCATTTGATATTGAAGAGGGGAAAACAGATTTGAAGGTCAAATGATCAAAACATAACAAAATAAACATGCAGAATGCTAAAATATCATTAAAAGACCATTTCACCTTGCTATTTTACCTTCTCCTTCGGATTGAGCTTGATGAAGTGAAGGTGCCCCTTTATAATTCTCCACTTGATGTACTCCTTTGATTGTTGGATGTGGATAGCTCTCCAATGTTGTGCACAAATGGAATGGATTTGAAAAATGATAAGAATGAGATGATCAAGTTGCCAAGATAATTTCTTGGGCTCAAAAGGGCAGCATAAACTTACTGGATTTCAAGATGTTTTGAATGAAGGGATGGAGCCCTATTTTATAGGAAGAGGAGAGGAAAATGAATGGCTAGGATGAATTCGAGATGAAGGGCTAAGATTTACTTGTGAGCTCACCCAAGGTCCAAGAGAGGGTGTGGAGACCAAGAAATATGCCTTAAAGGCATTTCGTATCTCCACACTCCACAAGATGCATTGGAGGAATTAAAAATTCTCTAGAAAAGGATATCATGGGGATTGGAGGAATAAAAAAGAATTAAAAATTCCTTGGGAGAGGGGATGCCTAGAGGAATGTGTGATTTTGAAAATCTTACATTCACCTAGGAAAAGAGCATTTAAAGCTAGTGGTTGGATGAAAAGGACAAAGAGTTGACTTTGTGACTAATCATGATGATTAACCATTAACGACTCATTAGGAGGGGGATTAGAGGAAATGTTAGGTGGGATTAATATTTGTAGGAGAATTTGACTAGGAGAGAGAATAAGTGGAGGGAACAAAAAATTAGAAGAATAATGTTAGGTGAGTTTAGGAAGTTTCTAGAAGAATGAATTAAGAAGATGATTTGTAGGAATCATGTAGGTTAACTAATTAATTGAAATTAATTAGCTAAGAGGAAGATTTGTGAGCATTTGATTTTTTTAGAAGAATAAAGAAAGGGATCAATCATATGCTATAGTGACACTATTAATTATATTTATTTAATATTGAGAGGAATTTAAATTAACATAATTAATTAATTAATTATGCAAGGAATTAAAAATAATTAAAATAATTATTTTTAAGTGTCTACATTTTGCCCCTCTTTGAAGCGAGGTGTGATGATGCATTGATTCAAAGAATAATCTTGTTTTGATGCTGATATTGGTTTGATAGGATGCCCCAGCTCTTGATTGATAGATTATGGTATGGTGATGCCCCCTCGGGAGATCAATTGAGGTATCTGATCTTTGGAGTTTTGCAAAATTGATATCTCGATAGATTTGATTTGATTCGATTGATAAGATCTAGATTCAGTCTGGTTTCAAGAAGGATTCATCCTGTATAAGACAAAGATGATCAAAGTGTCTGGTTTCAGGAAGGATTCATCCTGTATAAGACAAAGATGATCAAAGTGTCTGGTTTCAAGAAGGATTCATCCTGTATAAGACATGATTGATCACAATATCTGGTTTCAGGAAGGATTCATCTTGTATAAGACATGATTAGAGTGTCTGGTTTCAGGAAGGATACATCCTGTATAAGACATGATTGATCACAATATCGGGTTTCAGGAAGGATTCATCTTGTATAAGACATGATTAGAGTGTCTGGTTTTAGGAAGGATACATCTTGTATAAGACATGACTGATCACAACATCTAGTTTCAGGAAGGATTCATCCTGTATAAGACATGATCAGAGTGTCTAGTTTCAGGAAGGATACATCCTGTATAAGAAATGACTGATCACAACGTTTGGTTTCAGGAAGGATTCATCTTGTATAAGACATGATCAGATCACAACATCTGGTTTCAGGAAGGATTCATCCTATATAAGACATGATTGATCACAACGTCTAGTTTCAGGAAGGATTCATCCTATATGAGACATGATCAGAGTGTCTGGTTTCAGGAAGGATACATCCTATATAAGACATGACTGATCGCAACATCTAGTTTCAGGAAGGATTCATCTTGTATAAGACATGATCAGATCACAACGTCTGGTTTTAGGAAGGATTCATCCTGTATAAGACATGATCAGAGCATCTGGTTTCAGGAAGGATACATCCTGTATAAGACATGATCAATCACAACGTCTGGTTTGAGGAAGGATTCATCCTGTATAAGACATGATCAATCACAACATCTGGTTTTAGGAAGGATACATCCTGTATAAGACATGATCAATCACAACATCTGGTTTCAGGAAGGATTCATTTTATATAAGACATGATCGATCACAACGTCTAGTTTTAGGAAGGATTCATCCTGTATAAGACATGATCGGAGCATCTGGTTTCAGGAAGGATACATCCTGTATAAGACATGAATCAGAATCCAAATTGATTATGTGAGGAAAAATAGAGGAAGAAAAATTAGGGTGGAAGGGATAAATGAGGAAGATATATGAAGTAGTCGTGAGGTATTTGGAAAGAAGAATAAGAGATGCGAGACCACGGAGGAAAATGGGGGCAATTGAGAACTCCATGGGATTATTGAGTTTAGGATTTGATGGAATGATGGTGAGATTTTGTGCACAACAAATGTGGAGAGCCAATCTAGTTTGATGTTGCTCTGAGTGACTTGCACCACTGATTATAGAAATCAGGATGCCATGAGAAACGCAGGGCATGGACTGACTCTATAGACAAACGGGAATTTCTTGCACACAACAATGCAAGTGTTAAGAAACACTAATACAGAGTTGTGGGTTCGTGCAAGGAAACCCTCAAACACACCGATACCTCTTGTACACGAGAAGGTAAGTGTTGATAAACACTAGTACCAGGTCGCTGATTTATACAAGAAGGATCCAAAACATGCCATACTATGAAATATGCCCCAGTATACACCTATCATAACGTACCTGGATATGGAAGAACCTAGGCAGTCGTAAATAGTGGCAGTCGTAGGGCAAAAGATGCAAGCCTATATGAAAAGATCTAACAAAATCTAACAAGTCTCTTCCTTGCGACCATATGATATCTCTTGCCAAGAGTAGAACTAGGATGGACTTGGGATTGTTTCTCAAGACTTCTTGAAGCTTACACATAGAGGCATAAAATCTCAGTTTCAATGGGACATTCCTTGTTCATGACTTAGGTGAAGACTTCATCATCATACACATGTTTTATTGGGAGATGGAAAAGAAGGAATGTTGCGCATGGGTGGGCTAGATGGCAAATGATTTGTAGTATCAACATGATAGACAGTGGATCCGGTTATTTACCTTGGCGTCTGCACAGAGGTTTTCACCAAGGTACTTGTCCATAGTGCCACCAAGTGGTTTTCACTAATGGACGAATTTTTTTTTCTTTCTTTTTCTGATTTTTTAATTTTTTTGTGTCATAAGGTGCCTGTTTGCCAGGTTTTCACCAAAGTGACGATTTTTTCAGGATCTTTTTCTCATTTTTTTATAAATTTTTCTTGAATTTTTTTTTTTTTGACAATTTAAGACTTTCTGAGGACTAAGCATAAACTCTTTTGAGGTGCATGATATTCATTGGATCATCCAAAGGATCACCTTCAAGAGTAGCCAACTGATAAGCTCTTGATCCATATTTCCCTGTGATTACATATGGTCCAAGCCAATTAGGCTTGAACTTGCCTTTCCTTTCTCTTTCTTGTAGATTTTTCTGAGTTTCCATGAGGACAAGATCACCAACTTGGAATTCTTGGGTTCTGACTTTTTTATGATAACTCATGCACAGATAGTTTTGATATACCTGAAGATGATTCAAGGCCTTGAGGCCCTTTCATCTAACAATTCTAGCTCTTGTAAGTGGGCAATTCTATATTCTTCCTCTGGTATGATGTTTTGCAGTGATACCCTTAGAGAGGGGATCTCAATCTCAAGGGGAAGGATGGCTTTGGAACCAAATACTAGGGAATAAGGAGTGGCACCTGTAGGGGTGCGGTAGGCCCACAATGCAGGATGGATTTGGAGGTGCCAATCATGGCCTGCTTCATTGACTATCTTTTTGAGGATTTTTATTAGGGTTTTATTAGAAGCCTCAACTTGGCCATTGGCTTGGGGGTAATATGGAGTGGAGAAGTGGTATTGGATGTTGAATTTTTGGCAGAGTTCTTTGACATCCTGGTTCTTCAATTGTTTACCATTATCTGTGATGATATGTTGGGATGCCAAATCAGCAAATTAGGTAGTTCAGGATGAATTTGGATATTTGCTTGCCGATGGTGAAAGTAAGAGGGATAGCCTCTACCCACTTGGTGAAGTATTCGGTGGCGGTGATAATGAATTTATGTCTGTTGGAAGATGAAGGGTGGATTTTCCCAATGAGATTGAGCCCCTACTATGAGAAGGGCCATGGTGTAATGAATGGCTGCAATTCTTGTGACGGTGCATGAATCTTGTTGCCATGCTGCTGGCAAGGGATGCATTTCTTCACATAATTGTATGCATCTTCTTCCATTTTAGGCCAATAGTATCCTGTTCTCAAAAGTTTTTTAGCCAATGTGAGTCCACTTGAGTGTGCCCCACAGATACCCTCGTGTATTTCGTGTAATTCCCATTCTGCTTCTTGTTTATCTAAACATCTTAGGAGGGAACCATCAAAATGCCTTCTGAACAAGGTGTCTGCAAGGATGGTGTAACGGGCACATCGATGGTTGAAGGTTTGCTGTTGGGTTTTGGTGAGGTGTGGGGGAATGGTGTTGTCTTTGAGAAAAGTGAAGGTTTCTTGGTACCAAGGGGACTCGGGACCAACGAGAAAACACACCATTTCAGACTCTGGTAGGTCGTATGCCAGTATAAACAATTGCTCGACCAAGAACTCACACTTCTGACTATGTGTTGGCATTTGAAGGAGGGAGCCAATGGTGGCCATTGCATCTGCAACTCTGTTGTTTGTTCGTGGGATTTGATCAAACTTGATTGCCATGAAATGTTGCTTAAGATCTTCAACCATGGTACAGTAGGGAAGGAGTTTATCATCTTTTGTCTGGTATTCATCATTGACTTGTTTTATGACGAGCTGGGAATCGCCATAGACTTGTAATTCCTTTATTTTCTAGTGGATAGCCAAGCGTAAACCTGTGATGAGGGTCTCGTATTCTGCTATGTTGTTGGTACATGCAAAGGATATCTTGTATGATTTTGGGATGCCATCTCCTTGAGGTGTGACCAATAATATTCCTACCCCCGATCCATTTTGAGTGTAGGAGCCATCAAAATACAATTACCATGTGGAGGATGTGGTAACAGTCATAATGAACTCATCTGGTAATTCTGTGAGAAGAGGATGTTTACCTGGAAGTGGAGCTTCAGCCAACTGATCTACAATGACTTGTCTCTTGATTGCTTTTCTATCCACATATGCAATGTCGAACTCACTTAAGAGCATGACCCATTTAGTCGTTCAGCCAGTGAGAATAGCTTTAGACAAGAGATATTTAAGTGGATCGATTTTAGCAATTTGTTTTGTTTTGTTGTTTATCATATAGTGTCGGAGTTTTTGTGTGCTAAACACCAATGCCAAGCATTCTCTTTCAATGGGGGTATAATTGAGTTCATACCCTACCAGTGTACAACTGATGTAGTAAACGACATGTTCTTTCCCTTGATCATCTATCTGTGCCAATAATGCCCCCAATGCTACTGCAGTAGTGCATATATACAAAATAAGGGGTTTCCCAGGAGTAGGAGGCATCAATACCAGAGGTGATGCTAGATATTCTTTTAATTTCTCAAAGGCCTTTTGACATAGGCAATCCCATTTAAATTTTGTGTCTTTACACAACAGGTGTGCAAATGGATGGCACTTGTCTGCTAGCTATGAAATGAAACGCCTGACAGACTGGAGTTTTCCCTGGAGACTGTGTAGTTGTCTGAGAGTTTTTGGTGAAGGCATTTCCATAATAGCTTTTACCTTTGCGGGATCAACCTCGATGCCTCTGTGGGAAACAATGAATCCCAGTAGTTTTCTTGATGTGATGCCAAACACACACTTTTTGGGATTTAGGCACAGCTTGTATTTTTCCAATCTTTCGAAGATCTATTTTAGAATGGGGACGTGTTCTTGTCTTGTCTTGGATTTTCCTAGCAGATCATCCACGTAGTCCTCCATAATTTTGTGCAAGAGGTCATGAAAAATTGTTGTCATTTCCCGTTGATACGTAGCTCCAGAAATTTTAAGGCCAAAAGGCATCACCTGATAACAGAAAGTACCCCATGGTGTTGTGAATGCAATTTTATGTTGATCCTCATCTACTATCCTGATTTGGTTGTATCCAGAAAACCCATCCATTAGTGATAACATTTCATGTCCTGCTGTAAGGTCCACAATCATGTCTATATTGGGGAGCAGGAAATCATCTTTAGGACAAGCTATATTTAGATCTTGGAAATCTATGCAGATGCAGATGCCCCCAGTAGGTTTGCCGACAGGTACAATGTTGGAGACCCATTCAACATAATCTATTGGTTTTATAAATTTTGCGTCTAACAACTTTTGGAGTTCCGCCTTGACCAGGAGTGCAATATGTGGGTGCATTTTGCGCAATTTTTGTTTTACAGGTTTTGCATCTGGGCGGACGGCAAGATTGTGAACCACCAAGGCAGGGTCCAACCCTGGCATATCGAAATAGGACCATGCAAAATTGATTTTTACCTCTGTAAGGAAGTTGATGAATTTTTTTTCTCAATTTTTGTGAGGGATTTGGCAATGAGCACATTTTTTAGAATGACCTCGGTGCCCATGTTGATGTTGTTGGTTTCTTCTATCAACAAATTTGATTTGTCCTGTGGAAGGTAACCAATGGTAGGGAGGTCAAATCCCTCATCGTCAAGTGCCTTTTCCAAGTTTTCACTTTCAGATACGCCCTTTGTTTTTATTTCTTGTTCATCCAAAGGTGCCTCAAGGATGTTTTCACCCGGGGAATCATATCTTTTTCTTTTATTATCTTTTTTGTGGCTAAGGGCATTGACTTGACTACCAAAGTATCCCTTTTTGTGTAGTTGAATACCCTCGATTCTGCTACAATCTTCCATATTTTGCATTGTTAGGAGAGCAATGAGAGCATTATCGTCGGTGCAGATATCTAAAGTGGGTTTATCTCGTTGGCCCCAATCAATGAGTTCAGGATGGACAAGATGTAGCTCATGTGAAGTGGGAGGGGTTATGGGGGTGATGGTATTGATGTAAGCATCCAAGAAGATATCTTTCTCATATTCATAAGGCATTTTGTGGAATTCCTCTTCGTCAGTGCTTTCGATATCCAAAGAAGGACTAGAAGGGGCACCAACGATAGTAATCTTAGGCACCAGGGTGTACCCCAAGCCTCTGTTGTATCTGTAGGAGATAAGATTTATGGGTGTTTTTCTTCCTTTTTCCTCTGGTCCCAGGCCGTGTCCTTTGTAACCCATTTTTTCAACTATGGCAGATGCTTTTGGGTACATTTCTTTGGATATTCTTGTTGGATCTTCATCTTCTTTCTGGTATAGCCATGAAGAAATATTTGCTTCAAGGCTCTCATTATCAAGTGGGCCCCATTGCTAGAATGTAGTGTTTTGGCGTTGCATGACTAGTTTTGGGTCCTTTTTTATCTCTTTTGGTTTGCCAAATGACTTAGGAGAGAGAGAGGTTGCCTATTAATAAGACGTCCTCCAATTTGTATTCTCCACAGCCATTGTCCAAGATCTTGATTTGATTATCTAGTTGGGATGATGTGGAGGCAACATTTGATGTGTCAGATGGAGGCGTTGGCGAGGGTCTATTTAGTGGGCAATGATACAAATGCTTCCCCTCTAATAGTTTGCAATATTGAAAAGGTTGGGGATCACCTTTGATAGTGATCTCTCTTCTCTTATAGGAGAATTTGATGCATTGGTGATAGGTGGAGGGTACGGCCTACAAGGAATGAATCCATGGCCTCCCGAGGAGAATGTTGTAGGGGAGGTCAAGATCTAGTATTTGGCAAGGGGTTTCAATTGTAATGGGGCCCACTTGAAGAGGTGAGGTGACCACACCCTTTGAAATTCTTTCTGCATCATCATATGCCTTTATTGTGATCCTTCTTGATGTGTCTATCAGATCCTCAGAAAGTCCCAATTATTTTATTAATTTGTATGTACACAGATTAAGCCCAGATCCACCGTCTATTAGGATATGTTTGACCTTGTGCTTGTGGATAAGAGCTTCGATGTGCAAAGGTTTGTTATGGTCTTCATCTGCGGGAGCATCTTTGGAGTTAAATACAATGTACTGCTAGGTAGCAAGGTTTCCAATGAGGGCTTGGAATTGGGTGGCGTTGATGTTATCTAGAATGCATGATTGGAGAAGGGTTTGTTCCAAAATTTCTTTATGGACTGGGGAGGTCTTGAGAAGTTCCAAAATGGAGATCTGTGCGGGTGTCTTCCTAAGTTGATCAAGGAGGTCATATCGGTGGGTGGAAGACATGGGTGGGGGGCTTGGTGGGGGAGGAACTCCTTGGATGGTGACTCTTCCTCAGCATGTAGTTGCATTGCAGTCATTCTGGAAATGGGAGGTGGAAGGCGTGGTGCCTTGAATGACTATCCTAGCAGGATTTGGTCTACTTTGGGAAGAAGGAGAATTGACTCCTTGGATGGTTATGACATTGACATGATTGTCTACAAGTTCAATGCGACCTACTAAAAAATCAAAACCGGTTATGTGATTAGTGTAGTCATAACCCATTGCATTAGATGATGAGCCTTTTCCTTTATCATGCTTTGGGAAGGGTTCCTGGTACATTTTGAGTTTGTCATTGTTATTACCAAGTTTTGTATTTGCTATCTCAATCTCACCTCTATCAATGAGATCTTGTATGTAGATCTTCTATTTCATACACTTTCGTGTATCATGTCCCTTGATACAATGGTATTCAAAATACTCATTTTCATTATACCATCTTGGTTTAGGTTGATTGGGGTCAATTGGGCGAGTGATTGGAAAAACCACTATACCTGCTTGGGCAAGTTTTTGAAACATCACTTCAATAGGCTCAGCCAGAGGAGTGAAATCTCTTGGAGTCTTGTTATTCGATCAGGGTGGTCATCCCTGGATTGAGACATTATTGTGAGGTTTTGGGGATTGATTTTGGTTGTTGAATTGATAATTGTTGGCGGTGGATTTTGGGGGAGCGGCAACGGTTTGGACCTGCTTTGCATTAGTTATACCATCATTGACCACATTTTTGTTTTTGGACCAAAATTTTGGCTTGTCGTTATAATAAGAGGAAGAACTTTGTGTTGATTTCTGGTAATGTTTCAAGGTTCCTTCCTCCAACAAGACATGTTCGAGGGCAAGGCCCTTATCTATCAATTTTTGGAAGGATTTGATACATTGAGATATTAAAGGTCTTGAAAGTTCAAGCACCAAGTTCTTTTGGAATAGCTCAATTTGATGTTGTTCTGGCATGTCCCACTGGAATTTCTTGATAAGATGTCGCCATCTTTGTAGGAAATTGGCGAAGGTTTCTTTGGGCCTTTGTTTTGTATTACATAAGTCCATCATAGATACATCATTACCCATGTTGTATGCATAGTGGGGCACAAATTTTTCTGCCAAGTCTGGAAAAGAGACAATGGAACCTCGTGGTAAAGATGAGAACCATGCCAAGGCGTCTCCTATGAGACTCTTGGGAAAGAGTCTGAGAAGATAAAGGTCACTATAGGAGACTTCTTGGCATAAGATGTGGAATTCTCGGACATGGTCATGGGGATCTCCTTTGCCTTCATACTTGGTGAATTTAGGGATCTCAAATCCCAAGGGATATGGTGCAACTGATATAGACGGGTCATAAGGACAAGGGAAAAACTCTTTGAACGAGTAAGTTTTCCTTTTATTAGTCCTTTGTTTCATGTCCTTGATGATATTCTTCATGTCTTGAATTTCCTTGATAAGGTCTTGTTGTGGACTTTGATATTGATGAATTGTATTTGCCCCAAGAATTGGATGAACCAAAGAAGGTGCACCACCACCAATATATTGATATGATGAGGAGGTGGGAACGTGGGATGTGATGACTGATGTCGTTGGGGTTTGAGGGATAGTTGGTTGCGGTCCGCCAATTGTTGTGATGAGATTGAATATGGCCCGGATAAAATTTGCGACATTGTTGGGAGGAAGGGAAGTTTGTGGAATAGAAATTTGTGGTTGAATAGAAGGAGGTGGTATAGAAGTTTGTTCGAGAATGGATGAGATCAGATTTGATAGTGGTATGGATGGTAAGGAGGAAGAAGGTGGGATGGAGACCATGGTGGGAGGTACTGTGGGTGGCATTGATTGAGCCTGGATTATTGATGGGGCTACAATTGATTGAGTTTGAATAATAGGTGCAACATTTTGTGTGGGAGCGAGGTCTCCTTGCAGTTGTTGGGTGAGAGCGGATCTATTAAATTCAGGTGGAAGTTGAGCTCCATGTTCAAGGAGAGTTTTCAGAAGTGCAGTAGGATTGTGTTTAATAAACTTTTCCATCATCTCTTGGTTATGAGAATTTGCTAGGAAAGTTTGCACTTTCGGACAAAGTTCATCTTGGTTAACCATGTCAAGATTTTGACTTTGATCTTGATCGCTAGGTTGCCCACTTTGTGTATGATCTTGCATGGGATCTTCATATAGGACACTAATGTCTGGCATGCCATATTGTTGTTCAGCCATCTTTTTCTTTTGGGATCGAGTTGCGACCATACATGATATTTGTGATGAAAGGACTTAGGAAATATGTGATGAAAGGATTTAAGAAATTTGTGATGAAAGGATTTAAGAAATTTGAGGATGAAAGGACTTAAGAAATTTGTGATGAAAGGATTTAAGAAATTTGAGGATGAAAAGATTTGAGAAATTTGTGATGAAAGGATTTAAGAAATTTGAGGATGAAAAGACATGAGAAATTTGTGATGAAAGGATTTGAGAAATTTCAGGATGAAAAGACTTGAGAAATTTGTGATGAAAGGATTTAAGAAATTTGTGATGAAAGGACTTGAGAAATTTGTGATGAAAGGATTTAAGAAAATTAGGATGAAAGGATTTAATAAATTTGAGGATGATTGATGAAGAAGGTATGGTAGTGATGGTTTAGAAGAAACTTGATAACTAGGATTGATTTGAATGGCAAGTTGTATGGAGGGATATGACCACCTTGATTTGGACGATAATAGGTGTTTCAAAGGAAAAACTTGAATGTTGATGGAGATGACGGACTCTTAGCTTCTCTCTTAGGCTTATGAAATATGGGACGAATAGAGTTTTGATGCAATTTTGGACAATTGTTTGTGTCTTTACAAATGTTTTTGTAAAGTGTTTAGGGATAGTGATGTGGTTTTAGTCTACTCTTGGCAAGTATGTATCAAACAAAGCAAACACAGTGATCAAATGCATATTATATCAAAGACACTCATGCTCATATACAACATTCTTAAGGCTGGCAAGGACAATAGTCATTGAATCCCAATTGGTTTCCCATCTATGCTTACCCAGAGTGGACACTTAGATGCTTGACCCCACTGGCTCCCCTCCACGACACTCACTTCTTGGGGCAGCCAAGCATCAATTCCCATGAAAACTCCTCATGGCAAACTTTGTGCCTCTACTAAGGGCCATAAGAATATGGGCCGCTTCAAAGGTCCGACCTCCTACACCAATGACTAGAAGGTTTTTGGCCACTATGAAGAAAGTGTTTAGTAAGTCTTCCCGTTAGGAGCTACCCTTCAAAGTTGCGCAAGTGCAATTGAGGTCTATAGCCCAATGAAGCACCAAGAACTTAGTAGTCATGCAAGCGTGATTGAGATCTCTAGGATCCTACTAAGCACCCAATGTGATTTTGAAAATCTTACTTTCACCTAGGAAAAGAGAATTTAAAGCTAGTGGCTAGATGAAAAGGACAAAGAGTTGACTTTGTGACTAATTATGATGATTAACCATTAACGACTCATTAGGAGGGGGATTAGAGGAAATGTTAGGTGGGATTAATATTTGTAGGAGAATTTGACTAGGAGAGAGAATGAGTGGAGGGAATAAAAAATTAGAAGAATAATGTTAAGTGAGTTTAGGGAGTTTCTAGAAGAATGAATTAAGAAGATGATTTATAGGAATCATGTAGGTTAACTAATTAATTGAAATTAATTAGCTAAGAGGAAGATTTGTGAGGATTTGATTTTTTTAGAAGAATAAAGAAAGGGATTGATTTATTAAATAAATCAATCATATGCTATAGTGACAATATTAATTATATTTAATTAATATTCAGAGGAACTTGAATTAACATAATTAATTAATTAATTATGCGAGGAATTAGAAATAATTAAAATAATTATTTTTAAGTGTCTACAGATATACTTTGTAGTTCTTGTGTGCTGCAAAAGCCAAAAATAATCTGACTACCTCAATTCGGACTACCGGTGCAAAGGTCTCATTGTAATCAATTCCTTCTTTCTGAGAATATCCCTTACACACTAGTCTTGCTTTATTGATGATAACCTTACCATCTCCATTAAGTTTGTTTCTGAATACCCATTTGGTTCCAATTATATTTTTATCTTTAGGTCGGGGAACTAATGTCCAAGTGTTATTCTTCTCAATTTGTTCTAATTCTTCTTCCATAGCTTTAATCTAATATTTATCTTCACATGCCTCATTAACTAATGATGGTTCAATTTGAGAAATAAGACATACCTCTTCATTTGCTAATCTTCCTCTTGTCATAACTCCTTTATGCTTGTTTCCAATTATCTGATCTTCAGAATGATTTAGTCTTACCTACCGAGGTGTCTTTGTTTGTTGTTGTTCTTCAATCATAGTGGAATTTTCAGATGGTAGAGATGTAACTGGAGCTTTAGTCTATACCGGTGGGTTCAGTGTAGGTCCATTTGTTAGAATTTCTGTTGTCGGTTCAGAATTTATATACCTTGAAGTTCCTCTAATTTGTTCATCAATCTTCACATTTGTACTCTCAACAATTTTCTGCAATCTTTTGTTAAAACATCTATATGCTTTACTTTTAGATGAATAACCAAGAAATATTCCTTCATCACTTCTAGGATCAAATTTACCAGTATACTCATCCCTTCTAATATAGCATTTACTTCCAAATATTCTGAAATATTTAAGAGTAGGAGTAATACCAAACCATAGTACATGAGGGGTCTTATCGGTTTCACCTTTGATGTGAACTTTGTTGAATGTATAGACCGCTATACTTATTGCTTTTCTCCAATATACATGTGGTAGATTTTCTTCTGATAACATACTTCTAGCTGCATCCAATATGGTTCTGTTTTTCCTTTCAACAACTCCATTTTGTTGTGGTGTTTGAGGTGCTGATAGTTGTCTTCTGATTCCATTTACTTCATAGAATGCATTAAATTCCTTAGATGTAAATTCTCCTCCTTGATCTAATCTTAGACATTTGATTTTCTTACCAGTTTCATTTTCTACCATTGCTTTGAATAGTTTGAACTTCCCAAGTGCTTCTGATTTTTCTCTTAGAAAAGTAACCCAACACATTCTAGAATAGTCATCAATGATTAGCATGAAATATCTATCACCTTGAAAGCTTTTGGTTCTAGCTGGACCACATAAGTCAGTATGAATTAAGTCAAGAGCATTATTGGATTTTTCTGGAATACTTTTAAAGGTAGTTCTAACTTGTTTTCCAAATTGACATTCCTTACATACTGTATTGTGAGGTTTGACAATTTTAGGTAAATCTCTAACTGGCTTAGTAGTACTGATTTTCATCATGCAATCAAAGTTTACATGATAGAGTCTCTTCTGCCATAGCCAACTTTCATCAATATGTGAAATCAAGCACGTCTTTTCACTATTATTCAAATGAAAGATATTTCCTCTAGTTTGATTACCAGTTGCAATTTCTAAACTAGTTCTATTCATAATTTTGCATTTTCCATTCTTGAATTGTAACTGAAGTCCTTTCTCAACTAATTGACCAACACTCAAAAGATTATGCTTTAAACCTTCAACATAGTAAACATTGTCAGTATTATGCTTACCATCAAGAGATATTGTACCTTTACCTTTGATCAGACAAGCTTTATCATCTCTAAATCTCACTAGACCTCCATTAGATTCTTGAAATCTCAAGAATTTACATTTATCTCCTGTCATATGATGTGAGCATCCTAAATCAATGATCTATTCATCCTTTACTTCAATTTTAGCTACCAAGGCCTGCTCTACCGGTTGGACTGTAGGTGTCGGTTGATCTTCTATTATAGCAACAAAAACCCAACAATTGTCTGTTGGATCCTCATCAGAATCATCAGTCACTCCTTCATCAGCAAGATAACAAGATTTATCTTTATTCTTCTTAAATCTATATCTCTGATATTCAGGGTTAGGTTTGTATGTCCTTCTAGCTTCTTCTCTTAGTCTAACATGTCTATCAAGGCATCTTGAAGCCATGTGACCAATCTTATTACAGTTAAAACATTTAAAGGGTGCTTTACCTTCATACTTACTTCCAACTGGACCTTTAGGCATTTTCCTTGCAAATGGTGCTTCAAGTTCTCTTGCATAAAAGGCTTTCCAATCAGATTTGTCAAATGATGTAGATGATGTTGATGCTTTAAAGGTTAAATCTATCTTTATAGTAGCAACTAGACCAAATTCCTCAATTTCAAAGGTTGAAAGTTTTCCAATCAATGTATCTCTAGTTATTGATGTATTAGGCGTTGTTCTTAACTCATTTATAGCAGTGACCTTCATTTTATATGCCGGTGGCAGTCCTCTTAAAAAATTTGAAACAATTTCATCTTCACTTAAGGTTCCTCCACAATATTTAATACCCAAAACAATTTCATTAACTCTTTCCATAAAAGTAGAAATCCTTTCATCTTCTTCCGTTTTTTAGATTTTCATACCTGACCTGGAAGCTTTCAAGCTTTGCAATCTTGACTACAGAATCTCCTTCATTCAATGTTTCCAGATGATCCCAAATAGCTTTAGCAGTTGATCTGTCTGATAATCCCATGATTTGCTGATTTGTTAATGCGCTCAAAAGTGCTTCTCTTGCTTTGCAGTTATTTTCTTCATCTTTAGTCAAGTCAGGTGGATTAGGTTGGCTTTGAATAGGAGCAGTATAGCCATTCTTTGTAACATCCTAGATGTCCTTTCCAATACAATTTAAATGTGTCTCCATTCTGATCTTCCATATGCCATAGTTGGTTCCCTCAAGTTTAGGACTGTCCTTCCTGAAATAGTTAGTAGACATTGGATCTCCTTAGGTTGTTAAACTCTGCATAAGAGGACTTGGCTCTGATACCAATTGTTAGGTCCTAGAGGCAACTGAGGGGGGGGGTGAATTAGTTGTCAAAATAAATTCAAAACAAAACAACTTAACCAACTTACTGCTTAATACTAGTGAACCAGTCTTTTATACCAGTGAACAGTTTTATCAGATAATTGCAATACCGATAAAGATTATGCATGAAACAAAAGGACAAAGTCATCCACAACATATAACACCAATATTTGTACGTGGAAACCCCGTAAGGGGGAAAACCACGATGGGAAACCTTACCCAAAATCGGATGATACTACTACAGATAGTAAGTGTATACAAATGGGGTCTGCACATGCAGAAAGGCCAAGCACCTAGAGCTCACTGCTCAAACACAAAATATGAGTCACACTGACTACAACTGGATGGTTAAATCCAATAAGGATGTGCTGCTCAAAATAGCATCTTCATATGCTAGATTCAGTACCGGTGTAGTTTTGATATTCTTTCACAAAAACCTTGCTTCACCTTCAAATGATGTTTGCGTGTATAGCTCTACTTAATCTCGCATATACCTTCACACAATTCTTCTTCGCATTCCACCACTGATCTTACAAATAAGATCTTACATTTATATCATAACCTAGGACCGATTTTAGTAGGTCAGCTCTACAAGATATTACAATAAAATCAATTTACAAATAAATTAATGTCCGATGTAATAACCGATTCAACATGTCGGCTTAATGCATTTAAAACAATAATAAGTTATGTCCATAGCATGCTATGCTGATCTGGAAAAGATAAACCTGTCGGTGTATAACCTACACCTATTTGCCGGTAACAACAAATTTGCAAATATGAATATACCAATAAACAAATCTCCAATACAAGGTGTCCACATGATGTCTTTGACATAACCAAGTGTTTTCCATGCCCTTCCAATTGTTGGTGATCATTATATCCAGTCGGTGTACCAGATACCGGTGACTATGCATAAGTCATTTGCTTGTTGGTGAATGTTGTTGATTCTCCAAAGTGCTAGAGTTGATAAGGTTTAGTAGGTGTTGACATCAATGACAAAACCATACCAAAATACCAACAATCTCCCCCTTTGGCATTGATGGCAACACAAGATGGAAAAACCATCAAAGTGCCAAAATGAAAATGCTAAATACCGAAATACCAATAATTATCAATCTCTCCCCCTGAGAGTAACATGCGTTTCCTTGTGTTTTTCCATACCAATCTCTCCCCCTTTGACATCAAATGCCAAATTTACTACCAAGCCAAGTTCATATATAAAATACCAATCAATATAGTATACCAACTACTCCCCCTGAGAAGTAGCTTCCTCATCAAAGACCGGAGTAAACATTTTTCTATTTATTCTATCGGTTGATGATAGATATCAACTTCCTAAGTATCTACCAGTGGGGGAATGACCCCAAGCTGATCTCTAAGATATTCAAAAGTCTCCTTAGGCAAAGTTTTAGTGAAAATATCTGCAATCTGTTCTTTAGTATTTACATAAACTAGTTTAATTTCTTTTGCTTCAACATTCTCCCTTAGAAAATTCAGTTTGATAGAAACATGTTTGGTTTTAGAATGTAGTACCGGGTTCTTAGATATATCAATTGTTACAGTGTTGTCACAATAGATAGTAATAAGTTCCTTGCATTTTACCTTTATGTCTTTCAACATTTGTTTAAGCCATAGTACCTATGTGCAATTAGTTGCTACTGCAACATATTCTGATTCTACTATTGATAAGGATGTACAACTTTGTTTCTTACTTAACCAAGAAACTAGTCAGTGTCCAAGAAAAAATGCTCCTCTGGTGGTACTTTTTCTATCATCCACATCTCCTGCCCAATTTGCATCTGTGTATGCACATAATTCAAAGTTTTCATCTCTAGGATACCATAATCCAAGATTTGTTGTGCCTTGTAAGTACCGGAAAATCCTTTTTACTGCAGATTCATGATTTTCTCTAGGATTACTCTGAGATCTTAAAACAATACATACTACATTCATGATATCAGGTCTAGTTTGTGTCAAATACAGTAAACCTCCTATCATAGATTTGTACCTAGTTGGATTAACAGGTGTAGATTCATCCCTTAGTGATAGTTTGTCATTTGTATTCATAGGTGTGCTTACCAGTTTAGAGTTTTTCATCTCAAATTTCTTTAGTAACTCCTTTAAGTGCTTGGATTGACTCAAGAATATACCTTTGTCAGTCTGTGTAATCAGCAATCCTAAAAATAATTTTATTTCTCCAATCATAGACATTTCAAATTCTTGCTGCATTTCAATAGAAAATTCTTTACATAGTCCATCTTCTCCTCCAAAGATTATTTCATCAACAAAAACTTCTATAACCAAGATGTCATCATTAGTCACTTTATAGTACAAGTTCTTGTTAGCATTACCTTTGGAAAAACCAATCTTCAAAAGATACTTATCCAATCTTGCATACCAAGCTCTTGGAGCTTGTTTCAATCCATGCAAAGCTTTCCTTAACCTGCAAATCATATCTTTGTTATCTGTCAAAGAAAATCCATCAGGTTGTTCAATGTAAACTTCTTCTTCAAGATCTCCATTTAGAAATGCACATTTAATATCCATTTGCTATACTTTGTAGTTCTTGTGTGTTGCAAAAGCCAAAAATAATCTAACTGCCTCAATTCTGGCTACCGATGCAAAGGTCTCATTGTAATCAATTCCTTCTTTCTGATAATATCCCTTATACACTAGTCTTGATTTATTTATGATAACCTTACCATCTTCATTAAGTTTGTTTCTGAATACCCATTTGGTTCCAATTATATTTTTATCTTTAGGCTGGGGAACCAATGTCCAAGTGTTATTCTTCTCAATTTGTTCTAATTCTTCTTCCATGGCTTTAATCCAATATTTATCTTCACATGCCTCATTAACTGATGATAGTTCAATTTGAGAAATAAGACATACCTCTTCATTTGCCAATCTTCCTCTTGTCATAAGTCCTTTATGCTTGTTTCCAATTATCTAATATTCAGAATGATTTAGTCTTACATATCGGGGTGTCTTTGTTTGTTGTTGTTCTTTAATCCCAGTGGAATTTTTAGATGGTACCAGTGTAATTGGATCTTCATTCTGTATTGGTGGGTTCAGTGTAGGTTCATTTGTTAGAATTTCTATTGCCGGTTCAGAATTTATATACCTTGAAGTTCCTCTAAATTTTTCATCAATCTTCACATTTGTACTCTCAACAATTTTCTGCAATCTTTTGTTAAAACATCTATATGCTTTACTTTTAGATGAATAACCAAGAAATATTCCTTCATCACTTCTAGGATCAAATTTGCCAATATACTCATCCCTTCTAATATAGCATTTACTTCCAAATATTCTGAAATATTTAAGTGTAGGAGTAATACCAAACCATAGTTCATGAGGGGTCTTACCGGTTTAACCTTTGATGTGAACTTTGTTGAATCTATAGACCGCGGTACTTACTGCTTCTCTCCAATATACATTTGGTAGATTTTCTTCTGATAACATACTTCTAGCTGCATCCAAGATGGTTCAGTTTTTCCTTTCAACAACTCCATTTTGTTGTGGTGTCCGAGGTGCTGATAGTTGTCTTCTAATTCCATTTACTTCACAGAATGCATTAAATTCCTTAGATGTAAATTCTCCTCTTGATCTGATCTTAGACATTTTAATTTCTTACCGGTTTCATTTTCTACCATTGCTTTGAATAGTTTTAACTTCCCAAGTGCTTCTGATTTTTCTCTTAGAAAAGTAACCCAACACATTCTAGAATAGTCATCAATGATTAACATGAAATATTTATCACCTTGCAAGCTTTTGGTTCTAGCTGGACCACATAAGTCAGTATGAATTAAGTCAAGAGCATCATTGGATTTTTCTGGAATACTTTTAAAGGTAGTTCTAACTTGTTTTCCAAATTGACATTCCTTACATACTGTATTGTGAAGTTTGACAATTTTAGGTAAATCTCTAATTGCCTTAGTAGTACTGATTTTCCTCATGCAATCAAAGTTTACATGACAGAGTCTCTTCTGCCATAGCCAACTTTCATCAATATGTGAAATCAAGCATGTCTTTTCACTGTTATTCAAATGAAAGATATTTCCTCTAGTTTGATTACCAGTTGCAATTTCTAAACCAGTTCTATTCATGATTTTGCATTTTCCATTCTTGAATTGTAACTGAAATCCATTCTCAACTAATTGACCAACACTCAAAAGATTATGCTTTAAACCTTCAATATAGTAAACATTGTCGGTATTATGCTTACCATCAGGAGATATTGTACTTTTACCTTTGATCTGACAAGCTTTATCATCTCCAAATCTCACTAGACCTCCATTAGATTCTTGAAAGTTCAAAAATTTACCTTTATCTCCTATCATATGATGTGACCATCCTGAATCAATGATCCATTCATACTTTACTTCAATTTTAGCTGCCAAGGCTTGCTCTACCAGTTGGACTGTAGGTTCTGGTTGATCTTCTGTTATAGCAACAAAAACCTATCCATTGTCTATCAGATCCTCATCATAATTATCAGTCACTCCTTCATCAGCAAGATAACAAGATTTGTCTTTATTCTTCTTAAATTTGTATCTCTGATATTCAAGGTTAGGTTTGTATGTCCTTCTAGCTTCTTCTCTTAGTCTAGCATGTCTATCGGGGCATCTCGAAGCCATGTCACCAATATTATTATAGTTAAAACATTTAAAGGGTGCTTTACCTTCATACTTACTTCCAACTGGACCTTTAGGCATTTTCCTTGCAAATGATGCAGATGATGTTGATGCTTTAAAGGCTAAATCTCTCTTTGTAGTAGCAACAGGACCAAATTCCTCAATTTCAAAGGCTGAAAGTTTCCAATCAATGTATCTCTAGTTATTGATGTAGTAGGCATTGTTCTTCACTCATTTATAACAGTGACCTTCATTTTATATGCCGGTGGCAATCCTCTTAAAACTTTTGAAATAATTTCATCTTCATTTAAGGTTCCTCCACAACATTTAATACCCAAAACAATTTCATTAACTCTTTCCATAAAAGCATAAATCCTTTCATCTTCTTCCATTTTTTAGATTTTCATACTTGACCCGGAAGCTTTCAAGCTTTGCAATCTTGACTGTGGAATCTCCTTCATTCAATGTTTCCAGATGATCCCAAATAGCTTTAGCAGTTGATCTATCTGATAATCCCATGATTTGCTGATTTGTTAATGCGCTCAAAAGTGCTTCTCTTGCTTTGCAGTCATTTTCTTCATCTTTAGTCAAGTTAGGTGGATTAGGTTGGCTTTGAGTAGGAGCAGTATAGCCATTCTTTGTAACATCCCAAATGTCCTTTCTAATACAATTTAAATGTGTCTCCATTCTGATCTTCCATATGCCATAGTTGGTTCCCTCAAGTTTAGGACTGTCCTTCCTGAAATAGTTAGTAGACATTGGATCTCCTCAGGCTGTTAAACTTCTGTAAAAGAGGTCTGAGCTCTGATACCACTTGTTAGGTCTTAGAGACAACTGAGAGGGGGGAGTGAATCAGTTGTCAAAATAAATTCAAAACAAAACAACTTAACCAACTTACTGCTTAATACTGGTGAACCAGCCTTTTATACCGGTGAACAGTTTTATTAGATAGTTGCAATATCGGTAAAGATTAATGCATGAAACAAAGGGACAAAGTCATCTACAACATATAACACCAATATTTGTACGTGGAAACCCTATAAGGGGAAAAACCACAGTGGGAAACCTTACCCACAATCAAATGATACTTCTACAGATAGTAAGTGTATACGAATGGGGTCTACACATGCAGAAAGGCCAAGCACCTAGAACTCACTGCTCAAACACAAAATAGGATTCACACTGACTACAATTGGATGGTTAAATCCAATAAGGATGTACTACTCAAAATAGCATCTTCATATGTTGGATTCAGTACCGGTGTAGTTCTGATATGCTTTCACAAAAACCTTGCTTCACCTTCAAATGATGTCTGCATGTATAGCTCTGCTTAATCTCACATATACCTTCACACAATTCTTCTTCACATTCCACCACTGATTTTACAAATAAGATCTTACATTTATATCATAACCTAGGACCAATTTTAGTAGGTCGACTGTACAAGATATTACAATAAAATCAGTTTACAAATAAATTAATGCCCGATGCAATAACTGATTCAACATGTCGGCTTAATGCATTTACAACAATAATAAGTTATCTCCATAGCGTGCCATGTTGATCTGGAAAAGATAAACCTACCGGTGTATAACCTAGACCTATTTGCTAGTAACATCAAATATGCAAATACGAATATACCAATAAAAAATCTCCAAGACAAGGTGTCCACAGGATGTCTTCGACATAACCAATTGTTTTCCATACCCTTCCAAGTGCTAGTGATCATTATATCCTATCAGTGTACCAAATACCGGTGACTGTGCATAAGTCATTTGCTTGTCGGTGAATGTTGTTGATTCTCCAAAGTGCTAGAGTTGATAAGGTTTAGTAGGTTTTGACATCAATGACAAAACCATACAAAAATACCAACAGATTGAAGGTAATGAGTACCCTCGCATCCATATGGGGTAATAAAGCAGCAGAAGAATCAATTTTAATCACTTTGCCTAGAGGCTCGGTAATTTTTGAGATATAGTTCCATAAGAATGGAGGAACATTTTTAATAACCACCCATTTAGGGTTAGATAGTGCCATGATTTCCTCATTACATGCAATAGGAGTCAAAGGAATAGCCTTAAAACAAGCATTTCCTACATTCCAAAATTGCTTATTGAGCACTTTCTTTTGTGTTTCGTTATCATTGAAAAAAATAAGGAATAACCCTTTTTGTAACATTCTACAAAAAGAAAAATGAATGCCAAGTTTTGTACACCAAATATCTCGAAACTATGTATTTAAATACTGTCTAGACGATATTCTATCTACATCAAGGGTGTTGGAAATATTGCATTATAACAGACAGTGAAAGATTGTTGGCATTTCATAAGGATATTGAGAAGGTTGTTGATGATTATGGATATAACTGATTAAAGATGTTTACTATCTTGATATTATTATTTTGTCATTGATGTCAAGAAATTGATTTTCTAACTCAGTATGATGTTGCCATATCTTGAGAAGTATGATTTAAAAGAGTATAAAGATGTCGGTAAAAGACACAGGAAAGAATATGATGAATAAGGGGATGAATAAGGTATTCAATGGGCAACTACTACCAAGTCAGACAATGATGAGATCATGATGTTTAGATTGTTTTAACATCATACATATTTTGTAAACTATAAAGGTTAATACTATACTATGTTACCAAGCTAAGAACCTAGTCGGTAAACCCTAAGGTTATTGCTATTGGTTAATGAAGACGTCTACCGAGTGAAGTTTAGTATTCACCGAGTTGTAACCGAGCTATAACAGAAGGCATTAAATGTTTGCATATGTTATTTAATGAAGGAAGCTGATGAGCTAGAACTGATTAAATGATTGGTGAGCCATGGATGAAGTTTTGTTAACGAATCTAAGGCAATGGAAAGTCAGCATGAAGATCTACAGCACAGATTGAACCACAATACCCTGGCACAAGTTCCAAGAAATGTATGCAAGTTCCAAGGTGGGGTAAAATGTTTCTAGATCGAAAGATGCATTGAACTTGGACAAGATTGAAGATCTGATGGCTATGATTGATCATGGGAAATGTGATCAAGGAGATTAAGTGGTTACCTAATTGTTTATAAATAAGAAACTGTTCATAAACAATGTATGCGGGCAAGTGTATGCACATGGATGCTACATAGTGATTACCGAGCACAGAAGCTTGAAGACCTATTTGAATAATAGAGTATAGAAGCCCAACAGATAGACAAGATTAGTTCTATGTCTAGATTGTATTGAACAAATAGGAATCTACTTTAGCATTTTAGATGTGAAGTTGCAAATAGATTCTTATTACTGTTATTTTGAGAAAGTGACAGAAAATCTCTTAACCAAGTGGACTTAACAGTCTTATTTATAAAACCCTCTAGCAAGGTGACATTCTGATTGAGTGTTTGAAATCCTTTAACAAGGTCACTTCTAACAAGGTGAAGATCCTAACAGATCTGAGGGAAATCCCTTAACCGGGTCACATCTAGCAATGTGTTTGTAATCTTTAACAGGAATTGATTTTAACCGAGCATACTCTAGAAGAGTATATTTCTTAGTGGGTCCGAAATCCCACAGTGGTTATTCCCTATTTGGGTTTCCACGTTAAATCTAGTGTTATGAGGTTTATGATGCTTTTGAGTTTGCATGTTTAACAGTTTTCATTATATTACTGATATATATGTTACCAAGGTTGAATCTGATGTTTTAATGGAAGATTAAGTTTGTATGATTCACCCCCCCCCCCCTCTCATCTTGTTGGCTATTGGATCTGTACTTATATTAAGTATCAGAACTATCAATTGGTATCAGATCTTTGGACTCTGGAAGGAAAAGTTTAAAGGCACTTGAGTTAAATATCCAAAGATGTATAAGAGGGATGCACCGAAGCTGAACAAGTCAAGTTTCTCTACATGGCAGAAAAGAATGAAGCTACATCTATCAGGAGTTGGAGAATATGTTGTATACTATCTGGAGAATGATTTTGTTACACCGAGCACCTATCCATTGAATATGGAAGAGATAAATGCAAAGCAAGAACATATTCAAGCAATGATTGAAATAACATCTGCATTGACTGATTCAGAGTTTAATGATCTAGAAGGTTGCAATGATGCAAAGGCTATGTGGGATAAGCTCATATCAGTATATGGAGGAGATGAACATGTTCAAAGAGAAAAAGTAGATAGTCTAAGAGGACAACTTGAATCTATGAGGATGAATGAAGGTGAGAATATAACTCAGTACAATACAAGACTAAAGGAGATTGTCAATCAAATCAAAGGAGCAGGTGGAACTATTGAAGAAAAGGATATAACAAGTAAGTTGTTGAGAACCCTTCTACCAGCTTATGCAATCCGAGTCTCTGCAATCAATGAATTGAGGTCTATACCTATTATGCCAGTTTCTTTAGATGCTACTATTGGTAAGCTACATGCATTTGAGTTAAGTAATTTTGATAACAGTGGTTCTTCAGTAAATAAAGTTGAATCTACATTTAGTTCTTTTCATCTTGATGAATCTAATGATTACAATGAAAGAAAGTATAAGTACTCTGAAGGAGATCATAGTGGAGCAAGTGAAAGATTTCGTAAGAACATGGAAGAAGTACACAAACTGTATGAGGAAATCAAAAAGCAAGAAGAGTTTGAAGCACTACTAGCCAAAAGGTTACCGAGAGGCAAAGGTAAGTATAAAGGAAAACTACCTTTGAAATGTTTCAATTGTGACAAGATAGGACATATGGCTTCTAACTATCCTAACAAAGATTTTACTGAAAGGAGAGATTACCGAGATGATAGACAAAAAGATAATCATTACAGAGGACACCAAGACTTCAGAAGAAGAGATAAAAAGACATGCTTAATAGCTGATGAGGAATCCAATGATGATAAATCAGATGAGACTGATACAAAGGAAGTAGGTTATGTGGCTATCAAAGATGGATCAGATGAAGAAAGGTATGAAGAAAAAGCCCTAATATCTCACATAAATACTAATGATTCTTGGATCATACATAGTGGATTCTCACATCATATGACAGGAGATAAACACAAGTTTGTTATATTAGAAGATTATGATGGAGGTTATGTTAGATTTGGTAATGATGCACCATGTCCGGTGAAAGGTAAAGGATCTATAACACTTCTTGACAATGCAAGATGCAATGATGTTTATTGGGTTGAAGGTTTGAAATACAATTTGTTGAGTGTAGCACAGCTAAACAACACAGGTTACCGAATAGAATTTCAGAAAGGAATTGTCAAAGTTCATGACAAGAATGGAAAGTGAGCTACTATCGGCAAACAAACAAAAGGTAACACATTTCACCTTGACTCAACTCGTAACAAGTGTTTGTATGCAAAGATAGATGATACCTGGTTATGGCATAAAAGGTTTTGTCATGTCAATTTTGATAATCTGATCAAAATAAGCAAGAAGCACCGAGTAAGAGGTCTACCGAGTCTTGAAAAACTTAAGAATGCTATGTGCTGAGGATGCCAGATGGGTAAGATGACAAGATCAAGCTTTACAATTAAGTCTTACACTTCTAAGGGAATTTTAGATCTAGTGCACACTGATCTTTGTGGTCCTATGAAAGTTCAAAGTTATTATGGTGATAAATATTTCATATTATTTGTGGATGACTATTCAAGGATGATGTCAGTAATGTTTTTAAAAGAAAAATTAGAAGTTTTTCAAATGTTTAAATGGTACAAGGCAAGAGTTGAAAATGAAATAGGAAGACAACTGAAATGTCTTAGATCAGATAGAGGAGGAGAGTTCACATCTGATGAGTTCAACTTATTTTGCAATAATCATGGTATTAAAAGACAAGTCTCTGCACTGAGAACTCCATAGCAGAATGGAATAGCTGAGAGAAGAAACAGATCTATTGTGGATTGTGCTAGAACACTAATGATTGAAAAGAAGGTGCCACAAACATTTTGGAGAGAAGCAATAAGCACAACAGTTTACACCTTGAACCGAGTTCAATTGAAGAAAGGTACTTTGAAGACACCATATGAAATTTGGTATGATAAGAAACCTAATGTAAGTTATTTTAAAATCTTTGGAAGTAGATGCTATGTTCACAAAGATGATAGAAATGGCAAGTTTGATCAGAAAAGTGAAGAAGGAACATTTCTAGGTTATTCTTCTAGAAGCAAAGCATTTAAATGTCTGATCAAATCATCTAACAAAATAGTAGAAATTGTAAATGTGAAAACTGATGAATTTTCAGAAAGAAATGATGAAGGAAATTCCAAGGAAACAGAAGACTATGATGAATTTGTCTATGTTCAACCAAGAAGTCTTACTGAGAAGACTGTTGAAGAAAATTAAGAGAATATCCAGTTACCGTGTGATGAAGAAGGTCATACAGAGCCTATCGAGCTTGTATTAGCCAAGTATGTTAGAAGACATCATGCACCAAGTCAGATTATAGGAGATAAGGATGACCCAGTGATGACAAGGAACAAACTGAGACAAAACACATGTTTGATATCTGAATTTGAACCGAAAATAGTGAAAGAGGCATTTAATAGTGAAGATTGGATAAATGCTATGATAGAAGAGATTGATCAAATCAAGAAGAATGACACATGGACACTAATCCCAAGACCAAAGGAAAAAAAGGTAATCGGTACAAAGTGGATTTTCAGAAACAAGGTAAATGAAAAAGAAGAGGTCATTCAAAACAAAGCAAGACTAGTTTGCAAAGGTTATGCTCAAGAAGAAGGAATTGATTATGGTGAAACTTTTGCACCTATTGCTAGACTGGAAGGAGTAAGAACATTGTTAGCCTATGTTGCTTTCAAAATTTTCAAGGTATATCAAATGGATGTCAAATCAGCATTTCTGAATGGAATATTAGAAGAAGTTTTTATTGCACAACTTGAAGGATTTGTTGAAGACAATAATAAAGATCAGGTATGTAAATTGAACAAAGCTTTATATGGTTTGAAACAAGCACCTAGAGCATGGTATGAAAGATTGCACTCTTATTTGATTAAGATTGGTTTTATAAGGACAAGTGAGAACAACAACATGTACATGAAGAATGATGAAAATGAAATACTGATCTCAACCATATTTATTGATGATATTATATTTTGTGGAAATGACTCTTTATGCAAGAACTTTGGAAATGAAATGAGCAAAGAATTTGAGATGTCATTAATTGGTGAGATAAAGTATTTTATAGGTTTACAAATACTACAAATGAAAAATGAGATTTTCATTACTTAATCCAAGTACATAAAGGAAATCTTGAAGAAATTTGGAATGGAGGATTCAAAACCAGTAAGTACTCCTATGACTACCAACTATAAATTATCAAAGAATGATGAATCTGCATCTGTTGATGAGACACTTTACCAATCCATGAATGGAAAGCTACAATATGTTGTTCACAGTAGACCAGAGGGTGAACTCACAATACTGGTTCCCACTTTTTGACCAACTTTGACACTTAGATGAATATTTTGAAAAAAACCTTCACTTTTTGACACCTATAACTTTTAAACCGTTAAGAATTTGAAGATGATATAAACTAGTGATTTTTAACATCTTGTTTGAAGATTCTAATTATATTTTTTGCAATTTTGTTCAAATAAATTTTTATTGATTTTTCCATCTCCCTCAAAAAGTAGTTGTTTACAACAAGCAACATTTTTGAAGAGTGATGTGTATCCCGAAATGCATAATTTTTTTTCTATAAATGATAAAAACTTAATTCTTTTGAATTTTGGTTTTTAACATCAATACCTAGGGCATGCACTTGGTTTGATAGTGATATGTTGAATATTTTTTATTTTATTAAGTTTTGAAGTTCGACTAATTATAATTTAGATATAGGTGTACGTTTGAACACATAACTTGTTTTATATATATCAAAATTCAATTTTCTTTTTTTTGTTAGAAAGAAAACACCAATACCTAGTGCATAGATATTTCTGAGATTTTTTTTGAATTAGTTTACTATTTTTCCCAATGCATTGAACAAAGAAGTTCATGTTCAGTGAAAAACCTACATTTGTAAGAAATAAAATAAAAGTATGTTAATGAAATTAAATATATTAAAAGTTATACTATTTGGAAAGCTTATAATAAGGACTAAATACTTTTTGAAAAAAAACTTTTAAATGAATTAATTTGACCCCCCAAAAGCTAATGTAAAATTCATTTTTTATCAGCATTTGATAGATGCAAAGGAGACTCCATTGCAAGTATGATTTAGAAGTAGAGAGGTTCTATCTAAGAAATTTTGATCTAAGAGCCTTTGATTTAACTCTCTTCAATTAATTACTTCAAATGGGACCTCTTAAAGCGTAAATCATTATATTTTTTAAAAAATGTATGATTTCAGCAAAAATCAGGACGTACCAAAAAGTGGGAACCAGCTTTGTGAGTTCACCCCAAACATAGCACATGCAGTAGGTATAGTTGCAAGATTCTCTACAGATCCTAAGGAAATACACATGATGGCAAACAAAAGAATTTTTAGATACTTGAAAGGCACTGAGGATTATGGCTTAGTATATCAGAAAGGAAATGATTTTAATTTAAAAGTTTATATTGATGTTGATTGGGCAGGCAACATTGATGACAGAAAAAGCACAAGTGGAGGAGCTTTCTTTTTAGGAGAAAGACTAGTGAGTTGGCTTAGCAAGAAACAAGGATGTGTTTCATAGTCAACAGCAGAAGCTGAATATGTTGCTGCAGCATTGAATTGTACCAACATTGCATGGATCAAACAACTGTTGGAAGGTATAAATGAGAAAGTTACCGAGCCAGTAACTATATTCTGTGACAATACTAGTGCCATTAATATTTCAAAAAATCTTGTAATGCACTCTAACACAAAGCACATCTCTATCAAATATCATTATCTTAGAGAAGAAGCTCAAGAGAAGAAAGTGGTGTTGGAGTATGTTAGCACAAAGGAACAAATAACATATATCTTCACCAAGCCACTACCAAGGGACGCTTTTGAACATCTCAGAAGTCAGTAAGGGGTCCTACCCCTATCTTCTACTCACTGACCGAGTTCGGTGAAAGCATCAATCCGATGACTCTATTGAATATCTTTTAGGAGTTGATGCTGCATTACACACTTTAGGATGTTTTCTAAAGGTGTACAAGAATTATTACAGGAAACAATACAAGGAACATGAATTAAAGACAAAATGCTCTGATCGAGACTCAGTTGATACACAACAGCAAGAAATCACTTCATATAGAAAGAAATTATGTTTTAGTTCTTTACTTTTTGGCATTGTTGTCAAAGGGGGAGAAGAGTAATATCAGGGGAGAAGAATATCAGGGGAGAAGACTAAAAGAAAACTGAGAAGACTACAGATTGGAAAGAAGACTGAAGAAAAGAGGAGAAGTCTAATGTATGGGGGAGAGCATTTCAGCATTTCAGAATCATAGCAATCCGACTCTTTTAAGGTCAAATCAATTGGTTTTGCCATCAATGCCAAAGGGGGAGATTGTTGGAATATTGTATTATAACAGACAGTGAAAGATTGTTGGCATTTCATAAGGATATTGAGAAGGTTGTTGATGATTATAGATATAACTAATTAAGATTTCTACTATCTTGATATTATTATTTTGTCATTGATGTCAAGAAATTGATGTTCTAACTTAGTATGATGTTGCCATATCTTGAGAAGTATGATTTAAAAGAGTATAAAGATGTCAGTAAAAGACACAAGAAAGAATATGATGAATAAGGGGATGAATAAGGTATTCAATGGGCAACTACTACCGAGTCAGACAATGATGAGATCATGATGTTTAGATTGTTGTAACATCATACATATGTTGTAAATTGTAAAGGTTAATACTATACTATGTTACCAAGATAAGAACCTAGTCGGTAAACCCTAAGGTTATCGCTATCAATTAATGAAGATAGTATGTCTACCGAGTGAAGTTTAGTATTCATCGAGTTATAACCCAGTTGCTACCGAGTTGTAACCGAGCTATAATAGAATGCATTAAATGTTTGCATGTGTTATTTAATGAAGGAAGCTGATGAGCTGGAACTGATTAAATGATTGGTGAGTCATGGATGAAGTTTGTTAACGAATCTAAGGCAATGGAAAGTCGGCATGAAGATCTACAACATAGATTGAACCACAATACCCTTGCACAAGTTCCAAGAAATGTATGCAAGTTTCAAGGTGGGGTAAAACATTTCTAGATCGAAAGATGCATTAAACCTGGACAAGATTGAAGATCTGATGGATATGATTGATCATGGGAAATGTGATCAAGGAGATTAAGCGGTTACCTAGTTGTTTATAAATAGGAAACTGTTGATAAACAATGTATGCGGGCAAGTGTATGCACAGGGATGCTACATAGTGATTATCGAGCACAGAAGCTTGAAGACCTATTTGAATAATAGAGTATAGAAGCCCAGTAGATAGACAAGATTAGTTCTATGTCTAGATTGTATTGAACAAATAGGAATCTGCTTTAGCATTTTAGATGTGAAGTTGCAGATAGATTCTTATTACTGTTATTTTGAGAAAGTGACAAAAAACCTCTTAACCGGGTGGACTTAACAGTCTTATTTGTAAAACCCTCTAGCAAGGTGACATTCTGATTGAGTGTTTGAAATCCTTTAACAAGGTCACTTCTAACAAGGTGAAGATCCTAACAGATCTGAGGGAAATCCCTTAATCGAGTCACATCTAGCAATGTGTTTGTAATCTTTAATAGGATTTGCTTTAAACCGAGCATACTCTAGAAGAGTATATTTCTTAGTGGGTCTGAAATCCCATAGTGGTTTTTCCCTATTTGGGTTTCCACGTTAAATCTGGTGTTATGAGGTTTATGATGCTTTTGAGTTTGCATGTTTAACAGTTTTGGTTATATTACTAATATATATGTTACCAAGGTTGAATTTGAAGTTTTAATGGAAGATTAAGTTTGTATGATTGACCCCCCCCCCCCCCTCATCTTGTTGGCTATTGAATCTATACTTATATTAAGTATCAGAACTATCAAAGGGCTGCTAAAAAAATCACAGAATCCCTAAGTCTAGAAATTTCCTTAGAAATGCATTCAGTCATGGAAGTATTAGGTTTAATGACAACTCTTGGAGCCGAGGCAACCTCACCTTCTTCGCGGGCTTGGCTTGTTGTTGCATCCTGAAGGACCTCCGGCTCGAATCTCGCATCCTCCGAGAAAGTTGTGTAGTGTCCTTCAATGGCTTGGCAGAATCATTTCTTCACTCCGTTATTGCTCTGGTTGGTGTTAATACCAACCCCAACCCTATTTTTCTCCATTAATGAAGACACGAGCAAAAGTAAATGCAGGGGCCTTCCGGTAGGCTTGGGAGCTCCCAAACAGAGAGACGACCTGCAACCAAGGACCATTCGTATTCGTCCTTGGTTGCAGAGCCAGCCGTCGCAAGAAAAAATTATAATTGGTTTTAATAAAATAACTATTAATAATTATAAAAGTGAAAATAAACATTTTTTGAATAACTTAATGAAAAATATTTAAATTTATGATTAAAAGTTATTAAATTATTTTGTATATATTAAAGTGATTGAAAAATTTATAATTCTATAAATTATTAAAAAATAGAATGATTTCAAAAAAATATATAAAATATAATTATAAGAATACATATAATAATTATATTTATTTTTTAGTATAAATATTTATATTTAATTTAATTTAAACTAAATCAAGTCCCTATAATTGGTTTTATTATCTATATTTTAGATAAAAAGGAATTATTATAATTTATGTCTATTTAGAAAAAAAAAAAAAATTATTTAGAAAATTATAAAATAAAAAAAGAGATTGGTTTTATCCCCATGATAGTCATTATCTTATGATTTTATTACTGCATTCCTTAAAAAAAAAAAAAGAGAGAGAGATTTATACTTAAAAAAAAAATAAAAAATAATAAAGAAAATGAAGCATCTAGTTAGTATGTTGGCTGGATATGTATTTTTTTACAGTCTTATATTTCTGCGACAAATATATATATATATATATATATATATATATATATATATATATATATATATATATATATATATATATATATATATATATATATATATATATATATATATATATATATATATATATATGTATATGTATATGTATGTATATGTATATATATATATGTATGTATATATATATACATAAATATACATATATACATATATGTATACATATACATACATATACATATACATATATACATATATATATATATATAACCTTTTTTTTTAAAATAACAAAAAAAAAATTAGGGCTTCAGCCCCCGCGGGGAGAC